>NC_045444.1:111283741-111297417 GCF_002776525.5 Piliocolobus tephrosceles | reverse complement strand
ATAGATAGATAGATAGATAGATAGATAGATAGATAGATAGATAGATAAGATAGATAAGATAGATAGATAGATCGATCGATAGACAGACATTGTATGTTAGAAAAGAAGATGCATTGGAAAAATTATAGAACTGGTAAGAATTGGGCATTGTGAGTACTGAAGGTGTAGGGGAGAGTTGAAGTTTTAAATAGAGTGGTCAGGATGTATCTGATGGAGAAGGTAATTCTTGAGCAAAAAAAAAAAAATGTGAAGGTAAAGAGGTGCTGGCCATGGAGATGCTCAGAGGGAAAGACCTGCATGAAGTCATGAGGTGGCAGCACGGCTGGTGTGTCTGCAGGAGACAGGGAGGACACTGTGGCTGGAGCCAAGTGAGCAGAAAGAAAAAAAAAAAAAAGATGGAAGATGAAGTCATGGAAGCCACTGGAGGCTTGGCAGTTAGCATAGTCCTGGCATTCCCACTCAGAGCAGAACTGGGATTTGTGTCATTGGAAGGTTTTGCACAGAGGAGTAATGTTTTAAACCAAGCTGACCTTGGTTTAAAAGGATCCCTCTGACTGCTGTGTTGAGAATCGACTACAGTGGGGTAAAAATGGAGACCGCAACCACTCGAGGGGCTATCAGAGAAGCAGGATCCTCTGGGGAGAGTCGCTGCTCAGTTAAAATACGGAGTGAAGAGAATGCTTGGAGAAGAATTGCATCTTCAGGAGATTGTGCTAATGATGGACCATGTGCTCTGGAAGGCGGGGCGGGTGGGTTTCAGGAGACGGGAGGCAGTGGAGTGTGCAGATACATAAGGGAATGTGTGGAGAGGGCAATAGAGGAGTCAAGGCTTCATCTGTCATCAGATGTAAACAGGCAAAAGCTCCATTTCATTAGTGCTGGTGGATTCAAGGAAAATAGTGGAGGCAGGCCAGAGTGCTAAGGGGTGGAGAGGGGCAGGAGTCTGTTGAATTAAGAGACAAATGTTGGAACACTTGACATGATGGCTAAAAATCTTTTGGACAAGATTAGGGAGAGAGGATTGCAGCAGTGTGCCTGGGATTCATTCATATTCCTAACAACATGTTTCACTTCTAATAGCCATTAGAATGCTGTTGGAGTGCTAGAATAGTAATGGTAGCCATTTCCATTTCTTCTTACTAAGAAGTGATCACCCCATTAAGCCAAAGCTGCCTTTGTAGAACATCAATCCCTTCTCTTTTTGATCTGAGCCAGTCTTCCGGAATTAGGACTATGTTGTCAAAAGTTTATAGCGGCATTGTTTGTATGAGCTTAAAACAGGATATAATCCAAAAGCCCACTGACAATAGAGCAGATAAGTACGTGGTGATTATATATGTCATGTGGTGACCATAGGTGATCCCCCCAGCTACATGCTTCAACATAAACAAACCACAGAACAGAGTTTGTTGAATGAAAAAGGCAATCTCAGAAGAATACATAGAGGACAGTTCCATTTATATGAAGTTCAGTGGCCAGATGAACTAAATATCCCTTCATTGTATAAGTATTTATAGCAAAATTGTGAAGTAAAGTAAAGGGAATGATCAGCACAAAATTTAAAACTGTTACTGTGGTGGAAGGAGTGGGAAGCAGAGAGGATGCAAGGGGTGCGTTCTTGAAACTGTACATATACAATATGACTTTTTGTAGCTAAGTGTCACCCCCAGGCCCAAGAAAGAAGGGTGCCCATCCTGGTATGTGCTTTGCTTTTCTCATATTGCACCCATCCTCATAGGCCAAGGTTTATGAGGAGCTAAGAGAATAAAGAGAATAAGCCCACCAGGAGCCCCTACCTCCCCTTCTAGACCTGTAAGGAACCCCAAGACCCTCTTGCTGAAGGTCCTATAGGCGGATTCCCAGGCCTGCTTCAATCTCTGTCCCAAGCCCTCCAGGACCTCCAGAGGACAGGTCTTGATGCCTGAGTGTAACCCTAGACCCCATTAAGGAGCTACTTGTGGTAGGGAGGAGGGTCGGGTTGTGGACAGCACTCAGATGTGCAGGCTGGACAGTTTCCAAAAGAGCTCAGGTGGACAAGGACCTACCTCTGCAAAGCCCCAAGTAGGAACAGGTGTGTACTGCTCTTATCATTGGGCCTGCATTTATTTCATGACGAAATCTGGCATGAGCAGATAATTTTGAGATATTAGTTATTTAGGTGACATAAGTTTTGAAGCTTTGTTTTTTAAAGTACTTAACACATGTGCACCAGGCCCCTCAAGGGGGAGGACAGAGCCTTGGGCGAGAAGAAAAGGGTTAGGCCAGGCCCTGTGCCCCCTAGGACCTCACACACTGGTGCAGCATTCCAAGGTGTTATGAAGTTTTGCTTGTTGAGGTAGGAGGATCAAATATATTTTATTTAACACCTTTTCAGCTTGACTTCCAACTTCTAGATATTTAGACATATGACCTTCCATTTCCACCCTTGCCTCTAACCTTTGAAATTTTAGGGGTGAGTCTGGTACAATAAAAAGTTTGTTTAGGTCGGGCTTGGTGGCTCACGACTGTAATCCCAGGACTTTGGGAGGCTGAGGCAGGACGATCACCTAAGCCCAGGAGTTCAAGACCAGCCTGGGCAACATGGTAAAACCCTGTCTCTACAAAAAACACAAAAAGTTAGCTGGGCATGGTGCACACATCTGTAGTCCCAGGTATCCAGGAGACTGAGCTGGGAGAATCACCTGAGCCGGAGAGTTCAAGGCTGCAGTGAGCCGTGATAGCACCACTGCACTCCAGTCTGGCAACAGAGTGAGACTGTCTCAAAAAAAAAAAAAAAAAAAAAAAAAAAAAAAAAGGTTGTTATAGTTTTGTTTCAGTAAGTGAAACAACTAGAACATCCCTTGAATAAATATTTCGTAAAATAACAGCTTGGTCAGTCATGCCAAGTAAACTTGCAACTTGTTTTAGTTTAAATGATTTTTGAGAGGATTGAGAAACTGAAATGTCTGACATTTACTTTTACCACTAGACCTTTTTATCCCATTTTATAGTGGGATAAAAATCATCCCACTATAATAGAGAATATTTTACTGCTCTAATTCATTTAGTTTCAAAGAATACATTTTAACATCATAATATTATAGTATATTACATATTACAAAGAAAAAAATTATCATTATTTTACCATAGGATAATAAATGTCTCATTGCCTTTTTTTTCCTAATAGCATTCCTGGTTCTTCTTTGCAATTATCCTAAAATCGATGGCACAGCACTTGATTGACACAAATAAAATCCAGGTAAGAACATAAGTAATATAATATTATAATATTTTTACAATATCACCCAACAATTGCACTAATGATTATGCTGTCATTAGTTCCATTTTTATTTGCTTTATAAACCTTAGCAATTTACAATAATTATTTTATAAGTAGGAGAAATGATTGTGTACATCTGCACAGGCCCTTCAGAAGTAGATACCAAGAGAATACTGGAAATGCAAAAGATGTATTGGAGGGAAGTAACTATAAAGGATAAAAGGAACAGGAGAAAGAAATGGGGAAGTCTGATGCCTGTAAATGAAAAGGGGGAAGGAAGGAGGATTGGCTAGGAAGAGTCTCACAGTGATAAGGTTTTAGCTTGGCTGATGGGAAGTCTGAGAGCAAAGAGTTGTCATTAGAGGAACCCTGCACTGGGTAGGCCATCTGACTCTAGGACCCCCGCAAGCTAAGTCATTGACTGGGAGCAGCCTGGTGAGAGGGTAGCCTTGGCATGAATGCTGGAGCAGATCCCAAGATACAGCAGCTCTTTATATTCCTCCCACTAGATTCTGTCTTGAAGGAACATTTGAGCGATGCACATTCCTGGCTGCCACAGTCCAAGTTTGCATGACATATTGTACGTGTTCATGAATCTGCTTCCCCACAGTTCCCATGGGCCTCTCCTCCTGAAAGTAAGGAAGCTTAGAAGAGGGACCCTGATGGAATTAACTACAGCCCCCCGCCATGGCTTTTCAGGAGCCTACGTATTACTCATCATCTCCCGTCACAACTCTCCATTCTAGATCCCTCTCACCCTAGCTAGCAGCTCCGAAAGTCTTGGTGACTCACCTGGTGATGTAACCCAAACCCTCATTCTAGAGTGGTCTCAGCCTCGGGTCATTATACTCTACTCACACCAGAGTTGGTACATGTGGCCGTTCACAGTTACAGTGGAGTGAGGAAGACCAAGAAGCAGCCAAGTAGATCACCTGAGTTCCACACACATTTCTCTCAGCCCCCATTGTGGGTAGGGTCAAGGGAAGACCTTTGGCATTGCCCTTGCCCCACGTGGAGAGTAAATCAGAACAATGCTGCATGAGGTGGGGTCGGTGGTGTACAGTGATATTGTTTTGATTTACTCTTTTTGGTGGGGGAGAAGCAGCGTCAGAAGCTCCCACCTGGCCTCTCCCTCTAGGCTACCTCCACAGACCAAGCACCCCATGAAAGGTTACTCCAAATGCCCATTTTATTAATACAAATTATACATTTGGGACCAGTTACATGACTATTGGGGGAGATCTTTGAACCCAATGGATCTACTGTTAACAGAACTTTAGTCAGGACTCCACTTTTAATCCCTGTAAGTGCCCACTCTATCAGGACAGACATGGTGATGCTTTTCATTTCTGGATATCAGTGTCAACTCAGATCCTGTGTGCAACAGTCCTTGAACTGTATTCCCTTCTCCTCAGTGTATAGTAGCCTGAGTAAATGGCTACAGGGCCCTTTGGAGAAGAACTGATAGACTCATTTCACTATGTACCTACTGCATTGTTGCAGCGGGGGCTTTCCTTTAGAGACTCCATCACCTCTTCAGTCAATGTGTACCAGATCTGAATTGTGACTCAGGTCCAGGAACAGAGAAAGGAACCATGACTATTCATTAGAATGAACATTCTCATCTTCCAGTTGCCCATTCTTGCCTTCTTTGTTAATATGATGTACCACCATTGCTGGTTGCTGTCTGTTTTGTCCCTAGGAGTTCCAGGCATCATTAACCAGCTCTACAACTCCCTGAGAGTCGGTCCCTCTTGGCTTCCCCACCAGTCATGCCATTTGTCATGATACTCACAGCCTCCTGGCTCCTAAGATTAAGCACAGCACATGGCCTCTGTTGTTTTGGTGATCCTTGATCCCCATGGCTGCTCATGAGCCAACGCTGCTCCTGCTGCTCCTGCTAACAGATGGGAAACACCCCGGACTTTCTTAACGATATTGGTCCCCAGCACCTTCTTGATGACCGTGGTGCATGCTGTCTTCTGGGCCTGCCTGGGGAACTTGATACGCTGGTGGATCTTCCGGTCTCAATTAATATCCATTCCCGCATATCCATCTCCCTCTACCTCTTTATTTTTTCCTCTATCCTCTGCCAGGACAACCAGACATTTCCACTTCGCTTAAAGTAGGCCATCTCTAGATTCTCAGAGCAACCCTAGCAGTGAGTTGCTCATCCCTTGAGTCCTTATTTAATCCCATGTTCTGAAAAATCACCTCCATGTCAATGTATTCTAAGTTGCCCTTACTTTCTGGCCCACATCCTCAATGTCCAATTGCAGAGGTTCTGCCCTAACTCCTGGTGGTACATGCTAGCTAATTTTTATAGCCCCTTTGGGTGTATTCTCCTTTTTGCTTTTTTAGGACCAGCAAGCCCCCAGCTAGGTTAAGCTAGGATTTAACCTCCAGGTATTGTCCTGATCACCAGAAGGAGAGGCGGGACAACTCCTCAAGGGTTTGCCTGATTTCTAGCAGGGAGAAGCCTTTGCAGTATCATCTTGCATGGGAGGAGTGCTGACACTTAATGGGGAGGAATTAAACTTCTGCTAGCACTAAGGCTTCAGGGAAGTATGCAGATCCACTTCCTCAAAGTCATCCATCCAGAGGTCCTCATCCATGCTCTAGGCCCCAGGTCTTTCTAACCACGGCCTTGATCTTAGTATGACAGAAATGCCTTGCTGGACCTTTAATTGTCTGTAGAGTTCCATAACTCTTAACTCGTAAATCCTGTGTTTGCTTTTCTGCTGTACCTGCTTTCCACTCCTGGAGATGAGAGCCTCCTACCTGGGAGGGAGAGAAAATCTAACACAAAGATAAAAATGGTTCATATCTCTCTGTCATTAAGCTCTACTGGGGTCAGGAAACCTCACTGTTGAAATTCCTGCTCTGTCACTAACTTGTTAGCTGATGAAAATGACGCTTCACATCTCAGTGCCTGTTTTCTCATCTGTAAGAAGAGTGGATTGGACTAAAATTCTCTTCTAGTTCCTACCAATATGCATCTGCTTGTATAGACAGGCCACAAAACACACCTGAGAGCAGCCTAAGAATAAATGAACTGATAATAGCCAGCATGGTGTGTCCAGCAGTTTGTCTTCCCCGATTGAGGTATGCTTGTCACGACCCCCTTCAGTGGTAACCCTCACACCCTAGTTTTCTTTCAGGAGCACTGTACCTTTCACTCTCTAACCATCTCTAATCATCACAGTGGGAAAAGACCTGATATCATCTTTTTTCTTTTTTTTTTTTCCGAGACCGAGTTTTGCTCTGTCACTCACACTGGAGGGCAGTGGCACGATCTTGGCTCACTGCAATCTCCACCTCCTGGGTTGAAGTGATGCTCCTGCCTCAGCCTCCCAAGTAGCTGGGATTACAGGCGCATGCCACCACGGCCAGCTTATTTTTGCATTTTTAGTAGAGACGGGGTTTCACCATGTTGGCCAGATTGGTCTCTAACTCCTGACCTCAGGTGATCCACCTACCTTGGCCTCCCAAAGTGCTGGAATTACAGGCGTGAGCCACCATGCCTGGCCCATGTTTTTTTTTTTCCTTGAGACAGGGTCTCACTCTGTTGCCCAGACTGGAGTGCAGTACCACAATCATAGCTCACTGCAGCCTCAACTTCCCCAACTTAGGTGATTCTCCCACCTCAGCATCCCTAGTAGCTGGGACTACAAGCACGGCCACCAAACCCAGCTAATTTTAGATAGATAGATAGATAGATAGATAGATAGATAGATAGATAGATAGATAGATAGAGATATATATTTAGTAAAATGGGATTTCTTCATATTGCCCAGGCTGGTCTGGAACTCTTGGGCGTAAGTGATCTGCCCACCTCAGCCTCCCAAAGTACTGGGATTACAGGCGTGAGCCATTGTGCCCAGCCCTGATATTATCTTTTGACACCAAAGCATTCATAGTAAACTTTCCCCAAGCTATTTGTGGTGCCTGTAGTCCTAGCTACTTGGGAGGCTGAGGTGGGAGAATCACTTGAACCCAGAAGGCGGAGGTTGCAGTGAGCTGAGATCACACCATTGCACTCCAGTCTGGGTGACGCAGAAAGACCCTGTCTCCAAAAAAAAAAAAAAAAACGGCAGAGTCTGGGTTGGAAGAACTCAGCTGTCTCAAACATTGTCTTCACATGCAGGAGTCCAAACAGGAGGGACGGACTTCTGGACCTGAAATGGTCTTTTGGGATCCATAGAGCTTTATTCAGTGGATGTAATGTCATCTCACAGCCAAGCCCTTCTTTATCTTGACTTGTGAGGCTCCACTGGTGCCTCTTAACTGTGTCTTATACTAGGACCAAGGAGTTACAACTAGCTGGGACTCACCATGTATCAGAAGACATTTCAAACGAATATCTATACTCATTCAGTTATTCATTTATTAATTTCTTAGAGTTGTTTATTGGGGGAATTCCTAGTTGTAAAAAAATCAAAATAATTTATTTTAAAATGAAACGGAGGGGCCGGGTGCAGTGGCTCACGCCTGTAATCCCAGCACTTTGGGAGGCCGAGGTGGGTCGATCACCCGAGGTCGGGAGTTCAAGACCAGCCTGGCCAACATGGCAAGACCCTGTCTCTACTAAAAATACAAAAATTAGCTGGGCAGGTGGCAGGTGTCTGTAATCCCAGCTACTCGGGAGGCTGAGGCAGGAGAATCGCGTGAACCCAGGAGGCAGAGGTTGCAGTGAGCTGAGATTATGCCATTGCACTCCAGCCTGGGCAACAAGAGCAAAACTCTATCTCAAAAAAAATAATAATAATAAAATAAAATAAAATGAAATACAGAACTACATGTCCAAAATATCTAGAATAATGTTCATGAAACCATTAATAGTAGCTATTCCCTGAGAGGGAAGGAGGGGAAGTAAGATGTGAGAGGTCATAGAAAAGGTTCACGGTTTGCTTTGTACATTGCTACATTGTTTCAATAGTTTGCAATTAATATTTATGACTGACTTTTTTATAAGGTGAAAATTTAATTGACCAAAATTGAAGGAAACATTAAATAAAAATGATGGAAATCATGACCTTGAAATTAAAAGGCTTCTATTTTATTATTGCTTTCAAGTTTTCAAAAGGATTCTTTTTATTTGATGACCTATAAAATAAAGTAAATCTTTCAATTGATATTTCCTTGGCTTACTATTTCACATGCCACGTTATAAAGAAATAATCCATTCTTTCCTTAGCTTCCCCGGCCTCAGAGATTTCCTGAATCTTACCAAAATGAATTGGACAATCTTGTGATGGTCCTATCCGACCATGTGATTTGGAAATACAAGGATGCACTTGAAGAAACGAGAAGGGCAAACCACAGCGTTGCCAGATTTCTCAAGGTACAGTTATATGAGATCACAGTTCTAGTCAAGGCCCCGTGTTGATGGATGCAAGATAATCTAAACGTTCATCAGTTCACATCTTCATGTATGATGAAAAATCAAAACTAGCACTGTTAGATGAAAACTTTCATTTATACATCTTTCCTGCTTGAAATACTTTTTAATTATTTTTTTTCCCAATTTGAAGTTTTATTGAATAAAGACTAAGGTTAGAGGGCCGGGTGCGATGGCCCACGCTTGTAACCCCGGCACTGTGGGAGGCCGAGGCGGGCGGATCATGAGGTCAAGAGATAGAGACCATCCTGGCCAACGTGGTGAAACCCCGTGTCTACTGAAAATTCAAAACTTAGCTGGGCGTGGTGGCACGTGCCTGTAGTCCTAGCTACTTGGGAGGCTGAGGCAGGAGAATCACTTGAATCTGGGAGGCGGAGGTTGCAGTGAGCTGAGATCACACCACTGAACTCTAGTCTGGTGACAGAGCAAGACTGCGTCTCACAGAAAAAAAAAAAGAAAAGAAAACTAAGGTTAGAGCAAAGTATCCATTTGAGTGTAGTCAAATCATAGTACTTCTAAATATATTTGAAGATAAAAAATGAAATTTTTAAAAGGGAAGCTGCACTACAGCAGTAATATTCTCTCGGGCATTTCTGCCCTTGAAAGTGATGTTATAATGGCTTTAGGTCTGACAGTGATACCAAATAGCCACTTCGGGTAAACCTTCAGGAATTTAGCATTTTTGTTTATTATCTCCAGACTCTTTTTTTTTTTCTTTCTTTCTTTTTGAGACAGGATCTCACTCTGTCACCCAAACTGGAGCACAGTGGCGTGATCACAGCTCCCTGCAGCCTCAATCTCCCTGGGCTCAAGCGATCCTCCCACCTCAGCCTCCCAAGTAGCTAGGACCACAGACACACACCACCAAACCTAGCTAATTTTTGTATTTTTTGTGGAGACGGGGTTTTGCCACGTAGTGCAGGCTGGTTTCAAACTCCTGAGCTCAAGCGACTGGCCTCCCAAAGTGCTGGGATGACACGTGTGAGCCACCAAGCTTGACCCAGGCTGTTTTTTACATTATGAAAAGATCACACTGATCCCATGAAAGAAAAATTATCAAGTAAAGTATTGAGCAACTACTTACTAAACTGGATATGTATGGAAATTAGTTATATTTCATTGGGTTACAACCATTTATATTGAGCTGAGAGGAAAGAAATGCAAAGTCAAAGAAAAAAACTAAGATACATAACTACAGTATACCATTTAACAGATGATGCATGCAGTTAGATAATAGTTTTCTGTGCCTCCTTCTTTTGTCTAACTCTTGACTACTGTAACCTTTATGAAGTCATCTGACTTGTTTCTTAATGGGAGTCACCAGAACCTATGGGTGGGTGGGAAAGTGTACAAATAAATGCTAATAATATACAGTTAAAAGCCTATAGAAGTGGAAAACGAGCCCAACTTGTCAGTGGAGAGCTTTAATCCAACCTAATTTCTTTTTTAATGTGTTAAAAACTATTTCAAATTATACACTATATGTGTTCTTACCCTGAATTTATTTTTTTCTTCAAGGTTTTGTCTCTGATTTTTACTTTTTTCTTGCTTCCAGAAAGAGACAAGAATGATAAGTGTTAAAGGGGAAAAGTTTACAGGGGGGAAAAATTACTGTAGTTTTCTACCACATTTTAAGTCCTATGGGAATAAAGTTTATTGCTATACTAGTTGTTTACTAGGAAACTTAGAAAGAATTATATATAGTTCAGTTTGCAAATAAAATATATTGCAAGAAACATCTGAAATATTCTTCCCTAAACTACAAAAAAATGAGAGATAAGCAAGTCTCTAAAAAAGGGAAGAGACCCCATAGTTGCCCTCCTTATTACTAATTTGAAGTTTTAATGGCATTTATTTGACACATAAAATTAAAACAAAATTGGAACACTTATTAGATGAATCATTTGAACTAGGAGAGAAAAAAAGAAAGGAAAAGAAAGTGATTTTTGAAAATGCAAAACTGAACATCGTCATTTGGTGCAAGTCCAATACGTTTGAATTTTCAGCTGCTCAACACAGCCCACTCCCAGTGCTGAGGTCATAAATCTCTTATATTTCCAGCAAACAGTAGTTGTTTGCTCAATTGGGGCTTCAAATGACTGCTACCTCTTTTTGTTATTGAAGTCTATATTAGCAGTCAACTACTTTGAATTAGTCAACACTGGAATTTAACAACTAAAATATTATTGTCACTCCACGGGTTGCTCAAAATTGGTCTCCAAGAATCAAGAAGAACGTCTGGGAACCAGTGTGCGGGCATGTAAAAATGTTCTGCGTTAAAAGGTAGCCTCCCTTAGCCCACATTATGGGAAAGTAATATTTTTTCATCAATTATGCCAAAAAGCTGGTACATTTCTCAACTATTCTCTCAGTGAAGTAGATGGGATTCAAATGAATGCAGCTTTTGTCATTTTTCTTTTTGCCACTCACCTGGGTCCCAGCTCTACTTATCTGAACATACCTATTTAGACACTCTCTTTATGAAGCACAATACCAAGATGGGAGCAAGGACAGAGTCATTGTGATTTTTATTTTCCTGATTGGATAGCCATATCTTTTAGCCCTTTCGCCTGACTAACCACTGTTTTGTTTCAATGAGCTTTTGAAACCCATTTGGAAATCACCTAATGTTAGAGAGAGACTTGGTTTGTTAGCAAAATATGTTTAAAGAAACATCTGTGGTATTTCTCTCTAAATATCAGATAAAGATAGATAAGCAAGTCTCTAAAGAGGGAAAACCGTTCATATCTCCTCTACTTGGCTTAAATAGTCTGTGCTTTTGAAACAAATGAATGTTTTCCATAGAGCTCCTCTGTGCAAAATTTGCTGCTGGTGGCACATGAGCTAAAGGTCTAACATGGGGGCAAAGGAAAAGCGTCCAAGGTGAAAAAGAAAACGGGGCGGGGGGGGGGTTGGGCGGTGGTTTTGTAAATTATATAAGGAAAGGACAAGACATTCATGTGGTTTGTTTTGAAATGTGAAGGTTCATAACTCATCTCCCAACCAATTGTGAAGTAAAATTCTCATTGTTCTCACAGTTGGTGAAATAAAATAAATAAATTTTTTATTATCATATATTTTAACAGATAATTTAGAATATTTGGTCCTTAGTTTATTCAACCAAACTGTGAAAAAAGTTTGGTAGGGTATAAGTTATCCTCTAAATTAAGAGTCTGCACACTTTTTATGTAAAGAGCCAAATACTAAATATTTTCAGCTTTGTAAGCCATACAGTCTCTGCCACAACTACCCAACTCTGCAATTGCAGCACAAAAACAATAATTCACTATACACAATATGTAAAGGACTGAGTGTGACTGTGTTCCAATAAAATGTTTATTTAAAAAAAGAATGGCAGTGGGCCAGATTTGGCCCATGGGCCATAGTTTACCAAAACCTGCTATAATTTATTTTCTATTAATATAAAAGATGAATATAAATTATCTTAAAACAAAATGAGAGAGGCCCCTCCAGGCCTCATCCACAAGCAAGAGAGCCACTGCCCCTAAGGGTCAAGAAGATGCTAGGACAGATCAGATCCAGGGGGCCCAGGGCAAGAGAGACACACTACACTTGGTGAAGCCAGACCTGAGGGAGGGCTTTTTACAGGAAGAGAGCTGACTCTGGAGACCTTTCACCCTAGGAATGACCCCCTTTCACCCTCACTGCCCCCCTTGGAAAGAGGATGCCAAGCTGACCACATAGAAGGTCAAGAAACATCAAGTTGATTCTTCTACTCCCCAGCACCACTTTTTCCCCACAGTCCCCATTTATGAGTGCTGGAGACAGGTCTCCTTCAAAGTTCACAGGTCTTATCTGCAGAGTAGCCGCCATAGTCTCTGGGATGTAGCAGTCACCATCCCTGCTCTGGACTAGTTCAAAGACAGGACTCACCAGTCCCTCCTTCATGCAGTCAAACAGCCCTGCATCTTTGCCAAAGACTTCCCCAGGGCTCCTTTCTCCTTCTCTTTCTTGGGAAGTTTCTAGAGCATAGAGATCTGCTGGGTGGTCTTCCTTTCCTCTGCAAGATGAGGCAGGGCCCCTGATATTCCAAGGGTGGCCAGGTTGGGACTTCCTCCTGCAAATGGAGAGCCTGGGAGACTGGACACAGGTGCCAGGAGCCAGCTCAGTGCAGAAGGCACCAAAGCCCCTTTCCTTCCCCCCTCCCCATTTGGCTCTGTCGTTTTAGACTATGATTATACTGTGGTGTCTACCTCTCTCCCACTATTCTACTGAGACATGTGAGGACTCGGAAGCCATTAACTTTTTACTGAATGAAGAATTATTGAAAGAACTAAAATTTATATTTAAAGTGAAAATATAGATGAGGCCATGTACGAACACAGTCATGAATAGGTACATTTAAAAATTCAAAAGAAAGTAAAGAAAAATTGAAAGGAAAAACAAAACAGCAATATAAATGACCTAACAATTCGAAGAACAACTTTGGAGAAAATAGCTCTTGTTTACATACAGGTGTATTTCAAGAGGAGACTTTTCACTTGGTCCCCTCTCCATAGCAAGATTTTATGTGTAGTTCTGTCTGAGAAAAGAGAGTTGTGAGTAAAATCGAGGAGAGATTCCAAGAAATGCAAAACCATTTTAATGGACCATCCTGGACTCTTTGGACAAGAAAGAAGCACTCCACACTAGCTGTGGAATTTTCCCAAGCAGCATGTTTACTCACACCCACGTGGGTGAATAGAATGAGACTCACACACCAAGTGATGAGCTGCAGATCCACTACAGGAGGCACCTGCTCTAGTGCCTCCCCAGATCCTACTTTGGGAACTATGGTTCCTTCCTCCTGCTCCACACTTTGCCTATGCAGTCTTTGGCCACGGTAGCTTGGATACTGGTTACAGGACCATCCATCTTTTAGAGAGATAGCAAGTGCTCCTCCGAGCCTACTTACTGTTTAAGACGCCCCTTGATACAGTAAAGTGAAATTTGACCACAGAATAAGAAAGGTAGTGAGCAGCTCACTGATAGAAATCTTTTTTTTTTTTTTTTTTT
>NC_045444.1:111257551-111283641 GCF_002776525.5 Piliocolobus tephrosceles | reverse complement strand
GCCCAGGCTGGAGTGCAGTGGCCGGATCTCAGCTCACTGCAAGCTCCGCCTCCCGGGTTCCCGCCATTCTCCTGCCTCAGCCTCCGGAGTAGCTGGGACTACAGGCGCCCGCCACCTCGCCCGGCTAGTTTTTTTTTTGTATTTTTTAGTAGAGACGGGGTTTCACTGGGTTAGCCAGGATGGTCTCGATCTCCTGACCTCGTGATCCGCCCGCCTCGGCCTCCCAAAGTGCTGGGATTACAGGCTTGAGCCACCCTGCCCGGCCTTGATAAGAAATCTTAAGATCTCCTTCCTTCGCCCTTCAAATGCAAGCTTCCTCAGCTGATAAGGAGAGGAGCTACTCTGTTGAAAGGGCCCAGTGAGATTTAAAAGGCTTTCCTGACCCATCTCTACCACTCCTCATTATGACCCACTGTGTACAGGAGAAGATCTACAACCCCAGAAGTGTGAAATAGAATTACTAAAAGAAAATAATAAAATGTAACTAAGTGGTTAAAAAAGTAGACAACCGAAAGCTAAAGCTTTCTGTATAAAAAAGAAGGGGCTATAAAATTTCATTGCAAAGCTCCAGTGACATTTTATAAAATCAATAAAGATAGATTTGTAGCTTTCTGATTGATATTTTTGTTTTGTTCAGTTATACTTTCATTTTGTTTTTCTTTCAATTTTTCTGTTTTCTTCTGAATTTTTAAATGTACCTATTCTCTGTTAGTATATTGCCTCATTTTCATTTGTAATATAAATTTTAGTTATTTTAGTTTCCATATGTGGATGACTGCTTAAACATATTTAGGAGATTTCTAAAATACCTAATTATACAACACATTTAGTTCAGTGTTATTTTACCTCAATATATTTATTCATATTTTCTAAAATCTTTAATGATTCTTCAAGTAAAAGTGTTTGAATTTAGAATTTTATCTATTTTAGCGTTGCTTTACGTTTATGGACCGAGGATATGTGTTTAAGATGGTCAACAATTACATCAGCATGTTCTCCTCCGGTGACCTCAAGGTAAGAACCATGTACAGGAGTGACCGTTTTCTAAACTATGGCATTGTAAATAAATAAAGTAATCTCTGTGGATACCTGCTTAAGTCATTAACCTATCCATTCTCTGTATCAGAAAGTGATTTCTATGCCAAGGAGAGGCAGCCTTTTAATGGTTCATCTGCTGAGTGTGCCTACCAAGTCCTCCCTTAATGCGGACAAAGGAGAGTAGAATGAAAGTGTTTACATTTCATTCCTATTTCCTGTGGGTGGTGAAGAGAATGGCTCTTTGCAGCTACAATTCCTACAGTCCAGTTTGCCCTAGACTGGCTTGGTTTTAGCACTGAAAGTCCTACTTCCCTGCAAACCTTTAAGTGCTGGGCAAAATGGGACAGTTGAATGCCCTACCCAAATAGGGGTATATGTTGGGGAGACGTAAAGAGAACCCTAGAGCAGTGGTTCCTAGACCAGAGCGGTAGCATCACTTGGGAACTGAACTGCTGGTAATGGAGCCCAGAAGTCTGTTTTAACAGGACCTCTAGGTGATTCTTATGCACTCTCAGGCTTGAGAACCACTGAGCTATGGTTATGACATATGCTGGAGAGAACTTAGACTGGAAATGGGCCAGATGATGAAAGTTGGATCAATTACTGTTCTTTGGGTTGCAAGCAACAGAAACTGACTCCAATTTGAGCAAAAGGGAATTGACTGGGAAGGTATTGGGAGTAAATAGCATTGATGAAGCAGCTGCAGAAGCAGGCTTTGAAAAGAGCAGGGGCCAAGCCTTTTCAAGCACAAGGAATACAGTCACGCATCACTTAATGACAGAGACACGTACTGAGAAAAGCATTATTAGGCAATTTCATCACTGTGTGATTATCATTGAGTGAACTTACAAAACAAACCCAGCTGGTATACATCCTACTCCATTATATAGCTCTGTTCTCATTGTATGGGACCACCGTTGTATATATGGTCTGTCTTTCACCAAAATGTTATGTGGGGCCTGACAATAATTGCAAATGAAGAACCATTTGGCCAGGGTGCTGCTGCATCTGCTTAAATGAATCAACTGAAGCCATTTTCTGCCCCCAACACTCTACTTCAGATTCACCTTCCATAGAGGAAGTGTGTGAGCAGCCTGCTTTGGGTGACATGCTTGCCTCTTTAAGGAGGGAAGACAGGGCATACGAATTAATAATTCTCTGTTATCCTTTACCCACTGTGAAGAAGGCCAGTCCTCAAGGGGAAATTATCTAGGTATTTGAAAAGAACAATAGATTTAGACCAGCCAAAAATAAATAATGAGATTCTTACAGCCTTTCATGTCATGCTTAGGTGCGTAAACATTATTTTTGGGAGATGGGGTGCAGTGGAGATTTACTTTTGACTGGAGTTACATGATTTTATGTCATTTGGTTTTGAAAATCCAATTCTCCCTCTAAATATTTTTTTGAAAGTATATTCTTCATTTGTGCTCCTCTCATGCATGAAATCTGCAGAATATCCATTTAATTGCATCAGACCTAAATTATATATTTTCAAAGACCAAACAGAATGTTTTCAGTGTAAAATAGTTAAAATATAATTTAATAATGCTCCTGTTCACCTTGATGTACAAAAATTTAAGTCAAATACTACCCTTTTTGAAATGGCAGTATTTTAAATTATTAACTAAAGTTGCCACAAGATATAATTCTAAAATATCTGAGTAAATGAGACATATTTTAGTTCGTGAGCCGAGGTTAATGAATATAATGATGATCATCGAACTTAGTCTTAAAACATGGTTACTTAGCATGCATAAGAGTGAAAACAGAGCAGTTAGGAACATGCTAATTTTTCCTACTGATGTAGCTTTTCTTGACTTCTGTGTTACAGTAGACTTTGACCGTGCCTGGACTCCATTTATCTCTGTCTAACTCAAACATTATTAGAAAGACAGACTTATTTCCAAGGGCAGGGAGGAAAGAGGAATTAAGTAATGTATTATGAGAACATGTAGCATACAGAGTTTCACTCTAATTTTATGTGATACACACCATTGTCTTCCTTAGCTCTGGATGGTAGGAGCTCATTGTAGAGGTCTGCTTCATTATCTGAGTGTAGTCTTTGAGAGAATTCTGTGCATGTGTTACAGCAGAAATTTTTTTCAGAATAAATGTGTCATGGTACATGCTAAAAGAAGCTACAAAATATGACTCAGTAGGATCTTATCTCATAGACGCTACATGTAGGTTACAAATGGGATTATTTCCTGAGGAGGCTGTGACCAGTTTCCAAAAGTAGGGAGCTTAACAGTTCAGAGGGGATAAAATCCTTTCAACTTAATTACCTAGTGGTCCCACACGTGTACGGTAACTACTTTTTCTTTTTAGGGATAAGATTCAAGTACAGATTTTGTTTGTTTGTTTTTATTCAGTTTTGTGGTCTGTAAGTCATAGTCATTTAGTTTGCCTCTCTTTCAGACCTTGTGTCAGTATAAATTTGATTTTCTTCAAGAAGTATGTCAACATGAACACTTTATTCCTTTGTGTCTGCCCATAAGATCAGCAAACATTCCAGGTAATAAAATTCCCAGAATTTTCATCAGTTCCTGCAGAGTGAATGCTTTTGTTTGTTCGTTTTACCTTTTGTTTATTATTATTTTCCTGTTTCCTCAGTCATAATTTTGTTTGAAGCTGTCACATGGGTATCAGACCCAGGTAATCAGAATCAAATTAAGATGCAAAAGAAGTTGTTGGCATGTGGTGATGAATGCAGCTTCATATTCCTCAATTTTTGTGTGTTTCCCTTTTTATTAAAGAGAAGGCCAACAAAATTATAAACCTGATGATTGTAAATCAAATAATTTGAACCTAGAGGCACCTTACTGGCTCCAAAAGACAGCTTTCCTTTGATTTTGAGACATAAAATTATAGGGAGGAGAAGTACTATATATATAATTTATAAATATTATATATAAAAATATATATGTGTTATGGTAGAGAGTATTACCCATGTAGACATCAAAAACTAATCAAACATCAAGGTGCAAATAAAATAATAAAATTATTTAGGAGCATGAAATACTTTATTACCAAGCAATGAGTAAACTATGAGGTACAGTTTTTTTCTGGGGGTAGGGGTTGTTTTGTTTTTGAGGCAGAGTCTCACTCTGTCACCCAGGCTGGGAGTGCAGTGGCGTGATCTTTGCTCACTGCAACCTCTGCCTCCCAGGTTTGAGCGATTCTCCCACCTCATCCTCCTGAGTAGCTCAGACTATAGGCATGTGCCACTCACCTGGCTAATTTTGGTATTTTTAGTAGACAGGAGGTTTCACCATGTTGACCAGGCTGGTCTCCAACTCCTGACCTCAGGTGATCCGCCTAACTCGCTCAAAAAGTGCTGGGATTGCTTTGAGTATGGGTATGAGCCACCACGCCCAGCCGAGAGGCATATTTGCTTTGATATTCACAAACGCAAACACTAAGATTGGTAGAGAGCCTCATTATACTTCCTTAACCTATCAGCTTACACTAGTATTATGGAGGGAAAATTACATTATCAAGCCTATAAAAGTTTTGCCATTTTAATCTTAAATATAATCTATATAATATTATTCCAATTTTTTCTAATTTATGAAGCATATTTCATAGAAAATAGGGTAGAAATGGTATATTACATAATAAGGCTTTAAGATTTTTACTTTGTTCTGAATTTATTTTTGTTTTATAAATTAGTGACAAGTTATTATTGGTTAGCGGGCTGATTGAGATCTTCAAGAGGACCAAATCTTTATTTGGTCATTTTTATTTCAATTGCTTACTGTGTTAGTCCATTGTCACACTGCTATAAAGAACTACCTAAGACTGGGTAATTTATGAAGAAAAGAGGTTGAATTGACTCACAGTGCCATATGGCTGGAGAGCCCTCAGGAAACTTACAATCAAGGCAGCAAGTGAAGGGGAAGTAAGGACCTTCTTCACATGGTGGCAGGAGAGAAAGGGAGCCAGCAGGAAGTGCCACACTTTAAAACCATTGGCTCTCAAGAGAACTCACTGTCATGAGAACAGCATGGGGGAAACTGTCCCCATGATCCAGTCACCTCCCACCAGGTACCTCCCGTAACACGTGTGGATTACAGTTCAAGATGAAATTTGGGTGGGGGCACAGGGTCAAACTATAGTACTTACTATTAGTCAGTAGCTCAGAGAAAATCCTGATAGTCTTTTTGTCGATCTGATACTATAAATAATGAACACAAAAATATGTTTCATAGCAGGCAAAGTTCTGATAGAAAAATAAATGCTCAAGTAGAAGGCTAACAATTAGAATAATTCTGCTCATGACCCTCTTTTTTAAGAAAACAAATAGGCTGGGTGTGGTGGCTCATGCCTGTAATCCCAGCACTTTGGGAGGTCGAGGCAGGCAGATCACCTGAGGTCAGGAGTTTGAGATCAGCCTAGCCAACATAACAAAACCCCATCTCTACTAAAAATACAAAAATCAGCCAGGCGCAGTGGTGGACGCCTGTAATCCCAGCTACTTGGGAGACTGAGGCAGGAGGATCGCTTGAATCCAGGAAGCAGAAGTTGCAGCGAGCCAAGATCGTGCTACTACACTCCAGCCTGAGCGACAGAGCCAGACTCTGTCTCAAAAAAAAAAAGGAAACAAATAACCTAAGACATTCTCCTTGAAAGTTGGCAATACTGAAGACTCACATTTTTAAATAATATAGTTTAATTGTTCCGTATAAACTACACATAATGAATATATATGTATCTGAGTATGTATATGTATACATCTGAACTTTTTATTTATATTAAATTCAGATCCTTTGACACCTTCAGAATCAACTCAAGAGTTACATGCATCAGGTAAGTGATATTACCTTATCTAAGCATCAGTAACCACCTAGTAATCCAGTAATATTGACAACTATAACTACTATAAATTTCCAGCTTCTGGGTGCTCATAAGTATTCATATATTTAATATCATATAATAAAAATATTCAAAAAGTTGACTGAATTGTTTTCTTGTCACAGATAGTTTAATGATTGCCTAATTTCAATTCTTTCATATTTTATTCTCCAGAGGTTGGAAATATTTTTTAATTTCCCAAAGCATCTGAAATTTCCTTAATTTGTATCATAAATGAAATTCCCAGATATATATAATAACATGCTTGTTCAATGTAACTGACTTTATTTGATACGTGTCTTTTCCTAAACCACAACCTGGTTTGATGAATCTTGCTAAGACAGAGGATATTAGTATAAGTTTATTTTATCTGAAATAGGTTAGTAACTTAAAATGGTCTAGGTAAACCTTTTCTGTAGTCATAGATGGGAATTTAAAATTCTATTCCTGGATCTTCAGTATTACGATGTCACTGAGAAATTTATTTAACCTGAAGCCCTGTGAATTTCCATATTCAGTAGCTTCTTTATGGACTAAAAAAGTCAGTATGTTTAATTTGCTATTGGTCATCTATGAGCTGGAATATTCTAATAGCTCATTATATTAATCATACCTCCCTTATGGGTTGTCCTGCAGATCAAATGGGATAATGCACATAGAGTGCTTAGCCTAGTGCTAGCAGACAGCAGGTTGTATACATGGGTGCTAGTACTACTGTTTTCCCCCAGCCTTACTGAGGTAAAATTGACAAAAATTGGGCGCGGTGGCTCACGCCTGTAGTCTCAACATTTTGGAGGCCGAGGCAAGCAAATCACTTGAGGCCAGGAGTTTAACATCACCCTGGCTAACATGGCGAAACCCCATCTCAACTAAAAATAGAAAAATCAGCTGGGCGTGGTGGTACACGCCTGTAACCTGAGCTTCTCGGAAGGTTGAGGCACAATAATTGTTTGAACCCTGGTAGCAGAGGTTGCAGTGAGCCAAGATCATGCCACTGCACTCCAGCCTGGGCAACACAGCGAGACTCTGTCTCAAAAAATCATAATAATTTTATATATTTAAGGTGGAAAACATGATGTTTTGATATATGTATGCATTGTGAAATGATTACTACAATCAAGCAAACACTTCATATAGTTTTGTTTTTTATGTCTATGATTAAAATAATTAAGGTCTTCTCACTTAATAGATTTCAAATACACAATATTGTATTATTAACGATTCTTACTATGCTACATATTTGACCTCCACAATTTATTCATCTTATAACTGAAAGTTTGTATCCTTTGACTAAAATCTACTTCCCATTTCTCCCATTCACCAGCCCATGGCAACCATCTTTCTACTCCGTGCTTCTATGAGTTTAACTTCTTTAATTTTTTTGTAGAAACTTATGGGAGTACAAGTATAATTTTGTTACATACATAGATTGCATAGTGGTGAAGTCAAGGCTTTTAGGATATCCATCATCCAAATAATGTACTTTGTACCTATTAAGTAGTCTCTTATTGTCCACCAGAGCTTGACTTCTTTAGATCCCACATATTAACTGAGATCATGCAGTATTTGTCATTCTACGTTTGGCTTATTTCGCTTAGCATAATGACTTTTAGGTTCACCTGCATTGTCACAAATGGTGGGATTTTCTTTTTTTCTTTTTTTCTTTTTTTTTTTTTTTTTTTTTTTTTGAGGCTGAATACTACTCCATTGCATGTATATACCATTTTTAATCCATTCATCTATGGATGGTCACCTAGGTTGTTTCCATAGCTTGGCTATTGTGAATAATTCTGCAACGTATCTCTTCAACATGATGACCTGAATTCTTTTGGATATATACCCAGAAGTTGGATTGCTAGATCATATGGCAGCTCTATTTTTACTTTTTTGAGGACTTTCTATACTGTTTTCTATAATGAATGTATTCCACCAACCGTGTACAAGGGTTCCCCTTTCTTTATACCCTCACCAACACTTGTTCTCATTTGACTTTCTGATAATAGCCATCCTAAAAGGTATGAGGTGATAGTGCTTGTGGTTTTGATTGGTATTTCCCTGATGATCAGTGATATTGATATTGAGCACTTTTTCTGTATCTTTTGGCCATTTGTATGTCTTCTTTCAAAAAATGTCTATTCAGATCCTTTGCCCATTTTTAAAACTTGGTGGGGTTTTTGTTTGTTTCTTTGTTGCTATGATGTCGTATGAGTTCCTTGTAGAGTTTGGATATCAGCCCTCATCAGATATACGGTTTGCAAGCATTTTCTCCCAATCTGTAGTTTGCTTTTTCATTTTGTTGATTGCTTCCTTTGCTGTCCAGAAACTTTTTAATTTTATAAAATCCTACTTGTTTATTTTTGCTTTTATTGACTGTGTTTTTGGGGTGATATTCATAAAATCATTGTGAATGCCAGTGTCAAAGAGCTTTCTCCCTATATTTTCTTGTAGGTGCAAGTAGTACTATTAATGGTTACATTTTAAAAACCCTTTGGACAATTTGAATAAATCCACTATTACTGGAAATTTTAACATTCTTTTCTCTGTAATTCAGGCTCAAAATGTGGCAGTGCCTTTTCTCTCCCCTTGCTCCCTCACATACTTAAGTCAACTTTTCCTAGTGATTTACCACTCAGTTTCTGCTACCCCAGCCCAGACACCACGTTGTCACTTGTCCCCTCCCTCCCCCCTTGCTACAATGTCCTGTACTGTATCCCTCACCCCACATCTCCCCACAGTCTAATTCACTTACACCCTGCTACACCATATTAATAAGTCAGTAAAGCATGAGCCTTATCAGGGCACTGATCTCAAAGCTGTCCGTGTGTTAACATTTCTTACAGAATTAAATACAAATGGAGAGGGACCTAGATGGCAGCTAAGGAAATTGTACCGTTCTCCATCATCTAGCCCCAGCCTCTCAAGCCTAATTCTCTCACCGTTCCTTTTAGCTATTGTGCTTATTGATTCCCACATACCCGTGCTCCCCTCCATACCTGCTCCCTTCCATACCTGTGCTTTCAGAATTCTGTGCCATTGAAAATCCAGTGGCTTCTCCCAGCCTCCTGTCCCTTCTCCACTGCCTCCGTCTGTTCCCATAAAGATCTGCACCTCCAAATTTTAAGTATCCTCAAAGGCTCATCTTGATGGATTCCTACTTACATCCTGATTCCTCCAAGCAGAAAATGTGTTTTCCCCTCTCAACTCCTGTAATCCTGTAAATATGCTGTATTATGGGATTCAAAAGTTGATGTCGTGTGTTAGTTTGTACCCGTATTTGTGTTTGTATACACAGAATAGTCCCCTTACTGAATGCTCCTTGAGCATACAACACACCTCATTTCTGTAGCAAGACTGTATTCCTGAATCCCTCCTAATGGTGGAAGAAGTTGATGGTAGTTGTTTAGTATATCTGTCTCAATTACAAAGTGATCATTTGATTTTCAATAACGTGAGTTATTTTCCTTCCTCACAAAGAGATGCCTGAATATTCAGTCACAAATGAATTTTGTCGCAAACACTTCTTAATCGGAATTCTGCTCCGAGAAATTGGCTTTGCCCTGCAGGAAGACCAAGATGTCAGACACTTAGCTTTAGCTGTCCTAAAAAATCTAATGGCTAAGCATTCGTTTGATGATCGATACAGAGAGCCAGTAAGTGATCTTCCTTTCTCCCTTCCCTAAACACTATTTAATGGCTCACTGCATTAAATGCATATGAAACCGACAAGCCTATTGATTTTTACATGAATCATTTCTTTTGGCTACCTTTTCACCTAGAGAAAGCAGGCCCAGATAGCAAGTTTATACATGCCCCTGTACGGCATGCTCCTGGACAATATGCCAAGGATTTATCTGAAGGACCTGTATCCTTTTACTGTCAACACATCTAATCAGGTACGTCTGCACAATAAGTCACATTTCGATGTTAATAGTTTGTCTTTTTAAAATTATTTTTTGCCCCGGGTAACCATTTCTTCTCATCTTTGAACATACTAGGCACTGAACAACACTTTCTGCTACGTACTCACATCAGTGGGTCATTTGTTCCAGATATGTCCCTTTAGCCTTCCACCTGATCCACCCTTCAACATTTGGCTTTCATTTCCCTCTGTTCTCTGTATCAGTTTCCAATTCTTTCCAGCTTTTACAGTTTCCTCTGTTGCAATCATGGCCCCTTCCTCAGTGGACACCTTCTCCTACCACTTTCTACATTACCTACATCCCCACCTGGTGTCAGAATAAATAGCCAAGTGCCTTATTTGTAGTCACAACCCAGGAATAACTATAATCCTTCCTCCACTGAGACACCACAGTGACTACGCACAATCCACTAGAGATCTGTTGCCTGTGTTCTAATCTCAGATGAAATAACCCACTGCTGAATCCAGTATCTAAGGAAGGTATTACCATCTGGGAGTTAGGAGCTATGCCTATGGATTTTTTTTTTTTTTTTTTTTTTTTTTTACCTTGTTCAAATCCCAGCAGTATCAGTGACCATCTGGGTGGCTGGAGATAAGTTAGCCAACCTCCTTAAGACTCCATTTCCTTCATTATAATATAGAATAAAATACCTAAATCACAGTGTCTTTATGAGGATTAAATTGTATACTAGAAAACATTTATTATAGAGCCTGGCAAACAATAAATCTTTAACATGTAGTTGTAGGCCAGGTATAGTGACTCACATCTCTAATCCCAGCAACTTTGGGAGTCCAAGATGGGAGGATCACTTGAGGCCAGGGGTTTAAGACCAGCTTGGGCAACATAGCAAGACCCCACCTCTACAAATAAGAAATTTTAAAAATTAGCTGGGCATGGTAGCACATACCTATAGTCCCAGCTACTCAAGAGGTTAAGGGCAGGAGGATCCCTTGAGTCCAGAGGTTGAGGCTGCAGTGAGCTATAATCATGCCATTGCACTCTAGCCTGGGTAACAGTAAGTTCCTGCCTCTTAAATAATGAAATAGAATAATTAAAATAAAATAAAATTTAGTTGATAATAATAGTAATGTACATAAGATAACTCATGGTAATAATGATATCCATGTGATCCATGAATATATCCATAACCAATCCAGCCATGTGGTCTACATATCTGTATCTCAAAGACTGTTTCTACAGCATTATTAAAAAGTCACATAAATCAAATTATAACTACAAGTATGGTTTTGGCTGTATTTGTTTTCACTGCCTACTTTAGCAGAAAACCTTTGAGGGGACATAAAAGAACAAATTAAATATCACTTAATTGGAAGTGTAATGAAGAAGGCATATGTGGTTAACAATGTCGAAATACCGTGATTCCCATTAATCTTTACTATACTTTGAATACAGGGATCTAGAGATGATCTAAGCACCAACGGAGGATTTCAAAGCCAGACAGCTATGAAACATGCAAACTCTGTGGATACATCATTTTCTAAAGATGTTTTAAATTCCATAGCAGGTACTTCAGATCTTCTGAGATCACTTATTTTTAACACTCATCCATGTTTACATTGTATATCATTGTGCTTTTTACTCAGTCCATAATTTATTATGCATAATCTATGTGGCAAAGTATACTACATTTATACAACCAAAGAGTCTTTTTACATATTTCTTTGAATTCCATCCAGTGACTTCCTCTTCTACTTAGTGTTCATTATTACTTGGCTTAAGGAGCAGCCTACTTAGATGTTATCAAATTACTTTATTCTGGAAACCATCTTTAAGTTTTCATTGCAGACCTTTTAAAATATAATGGATTTTCAACTTCAAGGATTATTTTTAAGAACTGTTTTGGGAATGTCATTTCAATTTCTCATGAACAATCAAAAGTTGAAAGCTCCTTCCCAAAAGTATCTTTATGAACTTTTACTAAAGCATTTTTAAAACAAGAGCTATCTTGAACGCCAGTCCCAGGCGCTGTTATGTTGGTCTTTCACAACACTGCTGCCACCTCAGTAATCAACATCTTTTTGGTTCATCATGTGAAGCTTTTGTGTGTATGTGTGCCCATACATCTCATTCCCATATGTGTGCTGTGGCTTGTGTTTACAGCATTTTCATCAATAGCTATTTCTACAGTAAACCATGCTGACTCCAGAGGATCTTTAGCAAGTCTTGACTCCAATCCAAGTACCAATGAGAAGAGCAGTGAGAAGACGGACAACTGTGAAAAGGTATGGCTTCCCTCTCAAACCTACTCATCATTATAAGGCAGAGGTCACTCACTCTCACTCAATCCTGATTGGTTCTTGAATTTCCAGATCCCAAGACCCTTGTCTTTGATTGGCTCAACTCTTCGATTCGACAAGTTAGATCAAGCAGAAACCAGGAGTCTCCTGATGTGTTTTCTTCACATTATGAAAACGATTTCGTACGGTAATTAGAACTCTTTAAAATTAATTTTTTTGAAAAAAGGAAAAAGAAAACCTGCAGATTCTCATGCTACATGGTGTTTCCTTTTAGAGACTCTGATTGCCTACTGGCAGAGAGCTCCCAGTCCAGAGGTGTCCGACTTCTTCAGCATCTTGGAGTAAGTTTTAGAGTTGATGACATAACACTTTTTTCTAGAAATTTCTAAATAGTCCACTATACCATGTTTCATTCAAGAACCCATATAGTAAGTTATCAATAATAACACATGAACTATTTAAAAAAAATTTAATATTTTTCTTTCAATATACTTAGATGAACAGTTTATATAATGAAAGAATATGAATAATTAGAACGTGTTTTTTTTTTTTTTTTTTTGTTTCTAGCGTTTGTCTTCAAAATTTCAGATACCTAGGAAAACGCAACATAATAAGGTAATAGTTTTAAATTCCAATAGGTGAATCTGGTCTTTTAAAAAGCATATGACATGTATTAACATATCAGGTTAGAGTTATAAATATATGTTAGAAATCTTAAAATGCAAATAAGGATTGTTAGGTTGACTTCACATTAGACACAGAAGTTTGAAGACTGCCTCATACACATTGTATATCTAGGAATAGTTCATGTTATCTAGGGAGAAAAGCACAAAAGCACAAATTTTTGAAAGAAAACCCCATTTCATGTATCTTCAGAACGAATTTATCATTATATAGATATAACTTGGAAGATACCTATTTCAGAAGACATTTCCAGTAAACTGAAGAAAAAAAAAAAAAAAAACAAGTAATCTGGAATAACTTTGCACTGTCATCATTTTCTCATGAGACAACAATGTTTGAAGCACCTTCACTAAATCCCAATTTCTGATTTCCGAAAGAAAACAGGGTTTCATTGTTGACTAATTCACAGCATGTGAAACATTTCATTGTGCAGTAATCGTTTTGTCAGTTGCCATTCATTTTTATATGTAAATTACAAACACTGAGCTATGATTGAAACTTCCATTTTCATTGCAGAAAAATTGCTGCTGCATTTAAATTTGTGCAGTCCACCCAGAACAATGGAACTCTCAAAGGATCCAATCCTTCCTGCCAGACATCAGGTCTCTTGTCACAATGGTAATGTCACATTTGCTTGGTATGTAAAATTATATATAGCTCTGTGTATGTGTCTATGCACATGTCAGAGGTAGACACACACACACACACACACAGATTCAAACCAAGTGCAGATTTCAAGTAACTATGTGTCTATCTCAAGAAACTTCCTAGATACTTTACTGTCTGCCCTACTGGCTGGTAAAGACCAAAGATAAATGTGTGCACTTAGAGCACAATCCCTTGCATAGACTGAACATTAATGAGTATTTTCATTTAATGAAACCTGAGACCTAGGCCCAATAAATGCCTTTTTTAATGCTAGCTAATCTTCCAGTGACAAACCAAAATGTGGGATCATGTCTCCCTAGGCTTTCAGTAATTATAATATTTTTGCAATGTTCTTGAAGCTGAAATTGTTTCTTAAAGGGTCAAAGGCAATGAGGAAGCATAGATAGTCCCATAACCTCACTGTAGATTTCCTAGTCATTAGACTGATTTGACTAGCAGATAGGACCTGGAGTCATCCTTCACCGGCCTAACCAATGGGAAACATTTGCCCTGAAACTCTACCTAGAGCTCCTCTGGGTCTCGTAAATGAGAATTCTTTGCTAAAATTAACCCCACTTTGATTTATTCTTCCCAGAGGTATCATCATAATATATATTATGAATATTTTAGAAAGGATTTTAGAAAGAAATATGAAAGTAATACATAGCGAATAGATCGTAAAATAAATTTTGCCTCCCTCCATGGGAATCCTTTGAAATTGCCCCCTTGCGAAAAGTAAATGAAAAAAAAATGTAATGGACATTTTTTGCAAATAATAATAGAATAGAGGAAAATAAAGAATTAGTTTCCACGTTTAATAATAATAGTGAGCCACCTGAGGTCACTCAAGTTTTGTAGATGGGTGGTGGTTTAGATTTCAGGCTGCTTCTGAAACATCTGGACGGGTCCCGGCCATTTCTGTCCCTCACCTCCTAGAAACCAGGGCTTTTCCTCCACAAGATCAGTCTGTACTACACTCAAAACCTAGAAATAAGCCAATCCAAATGCCTAAGGCCTACAGCCAAGGAATCACTCGCTCTTTCTAGCTGCAGGAATGACCCAGGCTCCCCTGGCTATTGAAAGCCACAGTCACATCTCCTGGGCCTCCACCCACCCAGGTTTTCGGATTTAGCCAGAACCAAAACAGCCTTTTAGAGTGGGAGAAAGAGTCATTTTTAGGTTAAGGCTTAAAGGAGGAATTAGGAAATACTTCAGGGTATTTCCAAATGCTGCTTTCTTTACATAAGTGTTTTTATAAATAGTTTTTATGACAGCACATATCCCAAGAATTATCAACCTATTTCCATGGCCAAATGATAAAGTCAGGAGTAGGAAATATTCCCACTGCCACAGTAACGCTGGCTTATTTTTCCCAGCTGGAAATGCCATGGGGTGTTGAATGAGTCATTGCAGGCCATTGTCATTGCCCTGGAAGCACAGAGGCACAGAAGTCCTTCAACTATCTACCTCCCACAACCATCACATGTCAGCCCCCTGTGGACATGACACCAATGAAATGACAAATCAACAGGAATGTCCAAATACAAATACCTTGGAAAGCAAGGGTTGCTTTAGAACCCGATTTTACACTTTCTCTCTTTAAAAATAAGTTGATGCATCTGAGCTATACAATACTGTACCTTTTAATGTCCACCACTGTGCCTTCCTGATCAGCCAGTAGCCAACTTAACATTCATAGAATCCCATTATTTCATAAGTAATAATGAATATGCTTGAATAGATTTCACTCAAGGATCTGTTATTCTACAGATTATCCTTCTGAATGCTATTTTGGCTTAGATAAAATTTCTCCAAAAGTACTTTAAAAAGTCCCTCTCATGTCACCTGTAATTAATATTTGTTGTTACATACACCTGTAATTAATAAAAAGTTGCTTTCCAAACTAGTTTTTAATGTTTGACTCAATCTAGAACATTTGAATGAACAAGTATTATTTGGCTGTAACATCCCTAAAATAACTCTAACCACTTTTCTTATTTCATTTTCAGGATGCACTCCACTTCCAGTCATGAAGGCCATAAGCAGCACAGATCACAAACTTTACCTATAATTCGAGGCAAAAATGCACTTTCTAACCCCAAACTCTTACAGATGTTAGACAATACCATGACCAGTAAGTAAACCGAAATAACAGGAACAAGATGGTTACCAGTTTTTCTCTAGGTATGTGTAGGACATGAAATGCACTAAAACCACTGCTTTTAAGGTTTGCTGTAGCTCTGGAAATATTTCTTAGAAGAAAGACTCACCAGGGAGTGGTTAAAAAAAAATGTAGTGCCCTATGGTGAAGGAAGGGGAAAGGCAAAACCCTCAATATCATATGTTTAGCACAAGCTCCCTTGGAAACAAGTGACTTTCAGCATTGTGCAGGTTATGGAGGCTGCTTTCAAACAGATGATTACTGCTTCCTCTGTGGGGAGGGGATAAAGTCGCCAATGTCCCAGAAGCAGCAAGGCTGACATCTTGAACCTAGAGATGCACACACTCCAGCTTGTGAATGAGGGTAAAATGGAGGCCAGCATTTTGTAAGCATGTAATTTGAGGACTAAACTCTGACCTTTTCTCTTCTCTTGCCCAAATTCTGAAGAGGCCTGGAAAGTCACACCAGTCTCATCAGAGGGGTTTCAGTTAACCCTATGTAACATGGCTTACTTTCCAACCTGACTCTGGCATAACATCACATGAGAGATAAAGAAAGAAATCAAAATATTTTACCCCCAAATATATATATATATATATATAAATTTTTTTTTTTTTTTGCCATGTCTTGAAACAGCCTTGCAGAGTTGTCTCTTATGGGAAAAATTTGCATTCTGTAAAGAATCCCCTTTCCCTCTTCAGGTCCTTTTCTTGATCCAGGAGAGAATCAACTGAGAGTCTGGCACATTTTTCGGTCTGATAAGAAACATTTACAATCTCTTCTCTCTAAAGTCTGCCATCTGGAGGCTTTATCTACATAATCAGAACGTTGGTCTCCACAATCCCCTTTCTTAGCCCAGACATTTCCTTTCTATTGGTTCCTGGTCTCTAGATAAACTCTTTCAACCAATCGCCGATCAGAAAATCTTTGAATCCACCCATAAGCGCCCCTCTCCCCGACTTTCAGTTGTCCCGTCTTTCCAGACCAGACCAATGTACATCTTACATGTATTGATTGATGTCTTATGTGCCCCTAAAACATATAAAACCTAGCTGTAGCCCAAACACCTTGGGCACATGTTCTCAGGGTTTCCTGAGGGCTGTGTCACAGGCCATGGTCACTCATATTTGGCTCACAATAAATCTCTTCAAGTATTTTACAGAATTTGACTCTTTTCATTGACAGATTGTTAGCAATTATGGGCACGTGGCCCACAGTTACTTGTTTGGAGGTATTTGTCTCAATCTATAAATACACTTTGTGACTTTCCGAGGGGGCATAAAGACTGTCCACTGAGACTGTACATTTGGTCTACTAGCCCAGAAGCCTAGAACTTGAGACAGCCTGATTATGAAAGAAATATGACCCTGTCTTTGGCCAAATTAATGGAAAATAACTCAGAAACAATGGAAACCCCACAACTGATATATGCAAAGGGCACACACACTAAAGACTCTAGTACTTTTAATTCAGCCAATGAAGAAACTGAACAAACAAAAGCACTTTGACTTAATAATTAATCAAAATGCCAGTAAACTTTGAATACATTGTAATGAAAGGAAATACTTTATAGGGTACAGAGAATTGTCTTAGACTTTTATGCATGTTTTATTTTTTATTTTATAGGCAACTCCAATGAAATAGACATTGTGCATCACGTAGACACTGAGGCCAATATTGCTACGGAGGTTTGCCTCACTATTCTAGACCTGTTATCCCTCTTCACTCAGACTCATCAGGTGAATATGATAACATTTTCTGCAAAAATGATGAAATGTGAGGTAGAAAAACCATGTGAAGTCAAAAACATGTTTTTTTAAAATTATTTATGAAATCAGTTAACCTTATATAAATCAACCTAAGCATGAGTGGAAAACATGTTAAAGATGAGATTTTGATTTTATCACAGGTTGACTAATGTTTGCTTGATATGTACATGTATGCATTTCACTATTGTCAAATAGTCTTTCTTCCTCATTTATCTTGCTTCACTCTCAGGCAAGCTGGGCTGAGTGGGAATGTGACTCTGTACTTTTTCAGTAGAAAAGGAAGAGATAAATGGTCCTGTGTATTAAATTTACAGCTAGATCTAAAGAAAACTAATTATGTTGAACATCTTTTTGTGTGCTCATTTGACATTCAGATATCTTCGATGAAATGATTATCACTACTTAGAATGGCTAAAATTAAAAAGACTGACCATCCAAAGTTTTGGCAAGGATATAGAGAAACTAGAACTCCCATTTATTGACAGTGGGAATGCAAAATGGTAAAAACACATTGGAGAACAGTATAGCAGTCTCTGAAAAGTTAATCATACATCTATCATATGACCAGCCATTCCAATACTATAATAAGTATTTACCCAGGAGAAGTGAAAGCATATCTCCACACAAAACTTTGTACACAAATATGCATGGCAGCTTTATTTTAATAGGAAAAAAAAAAAAAAAACTAGAAACAACTCAAGTATACATCAACAGGTGGATAGATTTAAAAATCTGTGGTATATCTATACAATAGAATACTACTCAGCAGTTAAAAGAAATAAACTACTGATCCATGCTATAACATGGGTGAAACCCAAGAAACCAAATTTAAAAACAGTATATACTATATTACTTAGTGTATATTATTCCATTTATATGAAATTTTACAAAATGCAGACTATAGAAACAAAAAGCAGATCAATGCCTAGAGATTGCCTAAGGATATGGAGGAAGGATGGGAGGAAGGAATTACAAAAAAAAGTATTTAAAAACTTTTGAGAGTGATAGATATGTTCATTATCTTGATTGTGGTGATGGTTTCATGGGTGTATGCGAGTGTTAAACTTATTAAATTATACATGTCACATGAGTTCAATTAATTGTATGTCAATTATATTTCAATAAAGCTAAGAAAAACATTTGCAGCTCTACCAAATGATCTTAAATACCTAGGCTAGCACATTAAAGATTGAGCCAGGCGCAGCTGTGGTGGCTCATATCTGTAATTCCAGCACTTTGGGAGGCCAAGGAGGGAGGATCACTTGAGCCCAGGAGTTCAAGACCAACCTGGGCAATATAGTGAAACTTCATCTTTTCAAAAAAATTTAAAAATTAGTCGACTATGGGGACACATGCCTGTAGTCCCAGCTATTCGGAAGGCTGAGGTGGGAGGATCACTGGAGCCGAGGAAGTGGAGGTTGCAGTGAGCTATGATAATGCCACAACACTCCAGCTTAGGTGACAGAGTGAGACCTTGTCTCAAACAAACAAAAAAAAGAGATTGAGCCAGGAAAATTTGGATTCTTTGAATAAAGTCTACACAGAACAGCATAATTCTGCCAGAACCTATTGCAGGTGAAATGTCAGCATGGTGGTAGAGAAAGTAATGACTATATTGATTCTTTATTGGGCTATGAAAATGTCACTCAAATCTCACAAATTTTAAGGACTTTACTAGTGCCTTCAAGAACCTGTGACCTCATCTCCCATTTCTCCCCTGACCCCACCCCACTTGCCATTGCACCAGCTACTCTGCTTTTCTTTCTCAACCTTGAACTCATAAGCTCCTTTCCCAATCAAGGCCCTTGTACTAGCTGTTTCTCCCCCATGGGACAATTCTCCCAGATCTCTCCAGGGCAGGCCCCTTGAGCTCACATGCCAATTTTCCATTACAGAGGTCTTTGCAGACTACCCTATGGAAGTAATTCTACCCTCAAAGCTACTACTTTCAATCACATCATCTGAGTCTATTTCAATTTGTCAAGTTTTTTCAATCACTGCGATGTAAGTTTCACAGTAAACATCAACTGTGTCTCCTTGTTCAATCCTTTATTTCTAGAATAGTGCCTCACCACGTGATAGGTTCACAACAAACATTTTTTTGATAGAATACAAATTTTCTTTCACTTATCCTGAATAACATCTGCATTGAATTTCCAGAGACAACTCCAACAATGTGACTGTCAAAATTCATTGATGAAAAGGGTCTTTGATACCTACATGCTCTTTTTCCAAGTCAATCAGTCAGCCACAGCATTGAAGCATGTGTTTGCTTCCTTGAGACTGTTTGTATGCAAGGTAAGGATCCTCCAGGTTTCAGTGGAGTTTAGGTAGGATGACAGTAAACCCACAGAACAGTAAACCCCTAGGAATCCCTGCGTCTCTCAGTAGAGAGGGAAGAAGGATTGTTTTCTTCAATTTGGGTTTTATTAGACATTGCTTCCTGGTCTCAAAATGAGTGCACAGCCTTGACAATATGTCTGCTCAAATACCAGAAGATATTAGCATCTGGTGACAATTAGCATCTGGTCACCAATTCTTTGAGTTATCTGTGTTTGCAGCACCAAGTTAGGTAGAATGCACCCCTTGAACTGGCATATCCATCCATATCAAGTTCAGGATTCCACATTAAAGTGGATACAGCCACCGCCTTTGAGGACACTTGTAAATAACACCTGTGATTTTAACAATGTCAGATGAATTGAGGTCATTTCAAAGCTCTCATTCTGTTATTTTGGACTGTCATCAGTTACTGATACAAAGGATAATTATGTCTAGAAAAAAAGACAAATGCTAACATAGAACTTAACAAATTCTATCCTCCTCACTTGCAAATGAAAAAAAAAAAAAAAGACCAGATTGAAAAAAAAAAAAAGGAGAGGGATTTTGTTTGTTTTAGGGAATTTTAAAACATGAGAATGAACAGAGCAAAATGAAGGCATGTTGCTCCTTCACCCATTCTTTCATTTCTGCAGTTTCCTTCAGCGTTCTTTCAAGGGCCTGCCGACCTCTGTGGATCGTTCTGTTATGAAGTCCTAAAATGCTGTAACCACAGGTCACGGTCAACTCAGACAGAAGCCTCAGCCCTTCTGTACTTTTTCATGAGGAAGAATTTTGAATTTAACAAGCAGAAATCAATTGTCCGGTCCCACTTACAAGTAAGTGCTGCCAATTTTCATTGACACTGTTGTTAAAACCACTGATCTGTTTCAGCAGTGCTTAAAGCCTACTGTCCTCAGGGCAAGCCGTTACTAACTCCTCCACCAAAGTCCTCCTTAAAGACACCCATAGCATTCAGTTCTGTTTAATAGGAGGGGCGCGGCTGGGCAGAAATCAGCACAGCCCCATCTCACTTGTACTTTCCTTTCTTCTGCCAGGAAATAGAATCACATGGAATAAACAACTAAGGAAACCATGGCTAGCTCCAGCAGGTCAAACCCCACCAAATTCCAAACATAATTTTTTTTCTTCTAGGCATCCCAAGATTCCAAGATTCCTGCAGCCTCTCTTAGATATTTAAGATTATAGGAAACACACTAGATTTAATAATACGTTCTGGAGCTTTAATACATAAACACATCTTTTATTGGACCTACAGGGAGAAACGAATAGTACATTTACCCAGCCCAGTGGATTTCTTTAAGAAGACTATTTCTGGTCTTGTTTTTCAGAGTTCATTTTTCTTCTCTTCCAGCTCATCAAAGCTGTGAGCCAGTTAATAGCCGACGCTGGGATCGGAGGCTCTCGGTTTCAACATTCGCTTGCAATTACCAATAATTTCGCCAATGGAGACAAGCAAATGAAAGTAAGAAATGTTTTGTGGGCTTTTACCACCGAATCTTTTAAAATCTGAAGTGGATGCTTTACGTGAGATACCAAAATCATAAAAATAGATCGGGTACAGTGGTTCATGCCTGTAATCCCAACACTTTGAGAAGCCAAGGCAGGAGGATCGCTTGAGACCAGGAGTTTGAGTTAGAGGCTGCAGTGAGCTATGATGGCACCACTGCACTCCAACCTCAGTAACAGAGCAAGACCTTGTCTCTAAATAATAATAATAATTGTTTATTTTGTTTATTGAGACTTTGAGCCCTCCTCAAAGTAAACTATCAAGTTTATTGTTTGAATCGCTAAGCAGCTCTTACACTTTAAGCATGTGATCTGTTAAGTGGCATTTCCAATATGCGTGGTCGAATGGCCTAGAACAAGAGGATTTACCGTAAATATCCAGAAATACAATGACTCCCTCCTAACTCTATTTGGGGGAAAATTCATCTTATCTTTTGTTTAGCACTTTCTGAAGACTTCTCCTGTAGTCATTATACTGAAAAGTCCAAGTCTAGAGCCAGACTTCAGTCATGGCTGGACCCAGGGATTAAAATAATTTTCAGACCCATCCCTCCACTGCCTCGATCTTGCCTCTCTCACTGTCTCAGTTCAGCTTTCCTCTTTGTTTACTTATTTCCAGACAGACTATCCCCCTGGGCATGTTCTCAGAAATTCTAAGGACCCTGGTAGTATCTTATGAGTAGAAAATCACCTCGTTTGATAGTTCCAATCAAAGTCCCACAACTGAATCTCTTTGATCCAAGCTTAAATCATATGCTTATCCCTAAACCAATCACTGTAGCCTGGAGGATCAAAAAATAGAATTGGCCAGGCCAGTGTTATGTGCCACCCATGGTCCCTAGGAGTAAAGCCAGACCTGTTCAAATCACATGAACTAGAGTCAGGAAGGGGAATATATCTCAAAGACAATCAGGATGTTTTACCAGAAGAAGGTGTGCTTGAAGACAAAAGAATAGAGCCTCCTGAAATTTTTATCTTCAAATATGTATATCCACAGTCATAAAACATAGAATGCACATATATAGAATGCACACATTTATAACTATATATAGAATGCTCCAAACTGTGATGCCTAGCCATAATTAATAGCATGACTTGAAGTCCGTTAACCTACAGGTTCTAAACAGATAATGACCCAGGCTCTCTCTTTTCCAAAGAACAGCAATTTCCCAGCAGAGGTGAAAGACCTGACTAAGCGTATAAGGACTGTTTTGATGGCCACGGCTCAGATGAAGGAGCATGAGAAGGATCCCGAGATGCTGGTGGATCTCCAGTACAGCCTGGCAAACTCCTATGCAAGCACTCCCGAACTACGGAGGACCTGGCTGGAAAGTATGGCCAAGATTCACGCCAGAAACGGAGATTTATCTGAGGTGATTAGCCAAGGCTCGGTCATTTACCATCAGTATTGTCCTCTTTATCAGGAAAATTGGAACTTCATTTACAGCATGGACTAGAAAAAGAAGCCATGTTTTTCCACTAATCTAGAAATGACTCAGTTATATATCATATACAATAAATTTGCATATCGCATTCAAGGATACCTGACTCTAAGTAAATGACATCAAATAAAGGCCAGAGTCAGTGGGGGCAACTGCAGTTGTATAAATTGTAATGCAACGCTGAATGCTAAAAACCTGAGGCTAATGAGGAGCGTGGTAAGGGTGTGTGGGAATTAAGTCATTAAATTAATGTTCTGTGTTTTAAAACTTCTTCTCTGTAACTGGAGTTGAATGGGGAACCTTGCCACCATAGTGAGTAAACTCAGGCAGGGGGAATCAGTCCTCATTTACAGCTAGTCTGAACTGGCCATAGAAAAATGAATGATCCTTAGCACCACGTGAGGAGAGTCCACTGTGCAAAGATTGTAAGTCAACACTTAACTTTTTATGTCAGTTTCAATACTGGGTGGATCATATGCAGCAATTCATAGCACCCAAGGGTTTCTGAGTACCAAATGGGAAGTTCTACTCCATTCCAGAACTATGTCCCTTTGGGGAAGAGATTCATTTGTCTAGGATAGTCCTAAACTCTGAAGCTCTTCTAAACACATGTGGTCATCAGGGACACTGGAATGGAAACCACAAGGCTGGCTTGGCAGCAATTTAGTGGGGATAAGAATGAGAAGCCCTTGGGCTGCTCTGAAAATGATGAAATTCCTCCACAAAACCTCAAAAGGAAAAAGCTGAAGTCATTTGGAATCTTTAGCAAGTTGAGTTTTAATATAGATTCAGCAATGTTCAGGGCTTCATAAGACACATTAGAGCCAAATATAACATCACTCATATAATCTGGTTTGTGGGGAGCACAGGTGTTACATCAGGTCACACTACTTAATCAAGTACTCACTTGTGAAGTGACCATTTTAAAGGCAACACAAATTCAGAGGGGCTATTCCTGGAGGTAAAAAAAAAAGTTATTTAGAAGGCAGATTATTTTTATTTCCAATTTATATCTAAATACTAGAATTATCGTTTTAATTTTAAAAGGAGAACTATGATTTATTTTTAATCTAGGCTTAGACGTTAAAGGGGGAAGATAATTCTATGGGAAAATTCTTTGGGCCAGTTCCTTCAGCCATCTCCAAACTAATCAAGAACAAACAAAAACCCAAATATTCATTTTATTCTTGATGGTGAATTTTTTGGAAATACAATTGATTCTTGCTTTCAATTCGGTATTTACAAAGGCTCCTTCTACATAACATATTCTGATATGGAATACTGACTCGCCTTGGAAGATTAGGCCTAATTATATTAAACTGCATCCCCTGAGCCTCTTTATTTTCTTTCTCATTACAGGCTGCCATGTGTTACATCCATATTGCTGCCCTCATTGCAGAATATCTGAAAAGAAAGGGTAAGATGACCACGTGAGGGAGGCGAAAAGCCCAGATTTCAACACACTGAAGCCTAATCAAAATAATGTATTAATTTTACATTTTATTTAATCTGTTATGTTTAAGTAATAATCACTTTCACAGATACTTCTAATTATGCTGTACTTTAACATTTTCAGTCTATCATGCCACTGACGTATTTATTCTATGTACAGCGAAGGCTAACTGAATGGTCAACTTCTTAGTTCAAAACGAGAATGCATCATTGGCTAACAATTTGTAGTCTCAAAAGCTTGTATTAACATAAACATGTAGCAACATCCTAACCTCATCTTGCACTACCATAGGTTACTGGAAAGTGGAAAAGATTTGCACAGCATCCCTGCTCTCGGAGGATACCCACCCCTGTGATAGCAACTCATTACTAACAACTCCCAGTGGAGGAAGTGAGTGACCTAACTGCTCATTTATCCCAATGCAGAGGAAATCAACTTGCTGCTTAAATTCTACTTCAGTGAAACCTTCTTTATTCTTTTTTTTTTTTTTTTTTGAGATGGAGTCTCGCTCTGTCACCCAGGCTGGAGTGCAGTGGCTGGATCTCAGCTCACTGCAAGCTCCGCCTCTCGGGTTTACGCCATTCTCCTGCCTCAGCCTCCCGAGTAGCTGGGACTACAGGCGCCCGCCACCTCGCCTGGCTAGTTTTTTGTATTTTTTAGTAGAGACAGGGTTTCACCGTGTTAGCCAGGATGGTCTCGATCTCCTGACCTTGTGATCTGCCCGTCTCGGCCTCCCAAAGTGCTGGGATTTAAATATATTCTTAGAAGCAAAACTATCTCAGATCGACACGACTTACTCTGCAAAACACTTAAATTCCTGACATTCAGAAATCCCATCCAAAATTTATGAAATTTAAATAACTGAAAAGTTGTCAGCAAATAGAACTGTATGTTCTCCAACATTCAAGTTTATGAGTTACGGCCATATTTAGCTACCAATCTGCATACCAGTCTGCCATAGGGATTTTCCTCTGAAATTGGTAAATTGTTTGAAAGAGGATTCTATTTTAATTTTTAAACGTAATAAAACTGTTGATTCCAAATAAAAGATAGGGCCAGGCGTGTTGGCTCACATCTGTAATCCCAGCACTTGGGAGGCCAAAGTGGGCAGATCACTTGAGGTCAGAATTTTGAGACCAGCCTGGCCAACATGGTGAAACCTGGTCTCTACTAAAAATACAAAATGTAGCCGGGTATGGTGGCGGGCACCTGTAATCCCAGCTACTTGGGAGACTGAAGCAGGAGAATCTCTTGAACCCAGGAGGCGGAGGTTGCAGTGAGCCAAGCTCACACCACTATACACCAGCCTGGGCAACAGAGTGAGACTCCACCTCCAAAAAAAATAAAAAGAAAAATGAAGAAATGAAGACATATATATATATACTATGTATGTAGGACTTTATAATCAGCATGTTCCATTTCATTTTTTAAAAGTATAAATGACAATTTATAACATATGGTTTATGGTACAGATTTCCTTTAGAAATATCCCATCATTAATGTCTGATTTTTTGAAATTATAATGACTAAAGAGTTACTCTTTGCACAAAAAAAGTGGGTGATATAGTTTACACATTTAATCTACATTCTCTTGCAAAAATGTGTTCGAATCTGAATTTTATGAACTGTAGTCTATTTGATAACACTGGTTTAACTTTCCAAATGCAGTGGAAAACTCAGTGTACAAACAACAGAAATATATTTTTAGATGTTGAAAATCAGAATACTTAAACGAAATGTAAATGGACTTTACTTGCTATATTTCAGAAACATAATTCATCCCTTATTCATTTAAATATTTGTAGGTTTTCTAAAAGGTCTCAGTGGAGTTTGCATATAAGACATTTGAACTGGCCAGGCACCATGGCTCATGCCTGTAATCCCAGCACTTTGGGAGGCTGAGGAGGGTGGATCACAAGGCCAGGAGTTTAAGACCAGCCTGGCCAAGATGATGAAACCCCATCTCTACTAAAAAGGCAAAAAAAAAAAAAAAAAAAAAAAAAAAAAAAAA
>NC_045444.1:111177070-111257451 GCF_002776525.5 Piliocolobus tephrosceles | reverse complement strand
AAAAAAAAAAAAAAAAAAAAAAAAAAAAAAAAAAAATTAGCTGGGCATGTGCCTATAATCCCAGCTACTCGGGAGGCTGAGGCAGAGAATTGCTTGAACCCAGGAAGTGGAGGTTGCAGTGAGCTGAGTTCACACCACTGCACTCCAGCCTGGGCAACAGAGCAAGACTCCAGCTCAAAAATAAAAAAATAAAAATAAAAAATTTGAACCAAATGACCAAAGCAAACTGAGAAGGTGAGGTCACTTGTTTGAGGACCTAGGAGAAGACGCCAGATGTGGCACCCTGTGGCACCCATGGCTCATGTCCACCCTAAAATTCAGGAATCTTCTCGCTTAGTGTCACACGTCCTATTTAGCCTGATTTTTATATGGAAGTCATCAAGAACATCATTGCCTTATTTAACATGCCCTTCCTCCTCATCTATTGCTTATCATAACCAGATGCCATAACGTTCCGTAAAGACTTTCAAATTCTAAGAACAAAATTGAAGAAAACCGATAAAAGCAGGTGTTAGTTTGAGAACTTGTGGAAACTTACATGCCAAGAAGTTGTGTGAATCTTTCATATTCAAAATGCTTTAAATGCCCAATGTTAGACCTAAGGTGATATTAGAATATAATGTGTTCATCAAGAAAAGGATATATTTGTTTAGGAAACATTAAAATTAGGAAGGTGATCATCTATGATACATTAACATATATCTGATGATACATTAGCTGATGATATAGGCTATGATATATTAGCATATTCTAACTAGCACATATCATCGGCATATATGTGAATGTCATTGGCATGTATTTGAAGCCCTTAATATACTTTTCTATTTTGATATTTTTGAGTCAAAGGAGTGAACTATCCCTTCCCTACAATGTGCACAATGGTATGAATATAGGTGAATATAGGCGACCCCAGAAAGTACAGTTGCTTCAGTTGTACTAATAAGTGATCATCATCCTGCAAGAAGTATGTTGTGACTTCCCCTCCTTCAATTAACTCTGATATGGTTTAATATGTTTAATATTATTATAAAAAGTAGAAAAATAAAATTTATATAAAAGCAAGTATTAGATTGCAATAATTATTATAATTTCTAGCATGTTTAGGGGGTGATCATTTAGTTATATAACCAATGAGCTGATTATTAAAAACAAAAACATTCCACAAAAGTATTAGCTATAACTTAAAAAGCACCACATTAAGCCCTGTACCAGCAATGTGTCAATTAGTTGCCAGTAACAAATCTGTGAGTTAGGTGCTATTATCACCTCCTGTTTATATAGGTGAGAAAAATAAAGAGAGGCTAAATAATCTGCCTCAAATGTCATGGTTAGCTTGTGTTGCAGCCAAAGTTCAGAGGCTGGTCTGTCACTCCAGCTAGTGCTTTTCTAGTCACTCACATTCCCCACAATTCAGATCTATCTCTCCTCTGGGAATGTTGCCCGTTGTTAGCTGTTTTCTCATGTATCTGTAGAGGGAGGCCTTTTTAAATCTTGGTGGCTAAGATACTAAGAAAATTTGAAAAGGTTTCTACATAATGTAAAAGAGTGACATATAGCAAGTATTAGCCAGGCACAGTGGCTCACACCTGTAATCCCAACACTTTGGGAGGCTGAGGCGGGCAGATCACCTGAGGTCAGTAGTTTAAGACCAGCCTACCCAACTTAGTGAAACCCCGTCTCTACTGAAAATACAAAAATTAGCTGGGCATGGTGGCGGTTGCCTGTAATCCCAGCTACTCGGGAGGCTGAGGCAGGAGAATCACTTGAACCCGGCAGGCAGAGGTTGCAGTGAGCCAAGATGGCACCATTGCACTCCAGCCTGGGCAACAAGAGTGAAACTCCATCTCAAAAAAAAAAAAAAAAAAAAGCAAGTATTGGTCATTGTCTTGTCTTGTGGGGGGGGGGGCATTAGGGGAGAGATAGGGTCTCAATCTGTCACCCAGGCTGGAGTACAATGGCATGGTGATAGCTCACTCCAGCCCCAAACTCCTAGGCTCAAGCAATCGTCCTGTCTCAACCTCCTAAGTAGCTGGGTTTACAGGCACCCACACATCCAACTATAAGCATTGTCTTTATAATGTGCTGAGTGTACCAGGTATTTTCTCAAATATTAATGTTTTTGAGTCCTTTCAACATCCTTTGAGATAGATAGTAATGTCCCCAGTTTAACAAAAGGACACAGTCTCAGAGATTAATTAAAGCAGAAGATTGGAAGTGTAACATCTACTCACAAATCTTATGTTCTGTCCATAATCCCATGCTATCTCTTTATTAAAAATGCCACCTGAAAATAATACAAAAATTATACAAAGGGGAATATTATTTGTCTGGCAGAGAGTATTTATCAATAGTCATAATCTAACCATCTTGTTGATTATGTGAGCTTTGTAACACTACCAATTGGTTAACATCATGAAGAAAGGCATTATCTAATCTAAGCAAAATTTGTCTCAAATAATAACGTTTTATTCTGCTTGATCCTCCCAAGGCATGTTCTCTATGGGATGGCCAGCTTTTTTGAGCATCACACCAAACATTAAGGAAGAAGGCGCAATGAAAGAGGATTCCGGAATGCAAGATACACCATACAATGAGGTTAGACCAAAATTATCTCATGTACAGTAACTAAGTAAAGAGATGCATTGGCTTGTGACATTAAGCTAAATAAGGGGAAGCAAGCTTACAGCTGTTCTATAATATAACTTAATTAGACAAAATGAAATGTAGGCTAAAATCAAGCCAAGATTAGTAGATACTAGATTTCAGTAAAAATTTAAACTATGTCTTACTTCTGTAAGATGGGCTCAAATGTATATTATCAGCTCTTCTATAAAATAATATCTCTGGCCTTTTGGTAAAGGTGATAAGGGATGCTAAATTTTGTGAACCGATCATAGCTTTTTTTCTAAAAGCATTAGCAAGTTTATTTACAAATGCAGGTGGATGTAAAAGTTCACTAGTTTCTTTAGAAAAACTTCTGTTATGGAACGTAAGCAGAGTTATTTTTCATTAACACAAAAAGAAACTTTCTACTGGGAATTACTTAGCAATAGTTCTGGTGAAGAAAACAGAATTCCTCTCATTAAGTAAAATATTTTATAAGCTAATTTTTAAGTCAGTATTACATAAATGGAAAAAATTATACAGAAAGTAAATTTTCAGATGAATGTTAATACAATTTTACACATGGTTCTACATCAATTTAGTATATATCGCAAATAAATGAAGTATATGTAATTACATATTTATGTTAACTATTTTAAATAATGTTTAAGAACCTTTTCTTAAAGGAAATTGTTGAAAACATTCCAACAATATCATACATTTGCTTGAAAGCTTATGTCACTTTATTCAGTTGAAAATTTATTAAGCCACTAGTATATGAAAGGAATTGAGGTGAGGGCTGGGAAAAAAAATAAGGCATAATTCCTGCTCTCAAAGAATTTAGAATATTGAGAAAGTTCCTACAGAGTGGGGAATGGCCAGGCAAAAACAGATGCCCAGTGACCAAATCTAGGTATGATATACACTTGCAATTAGAAGGGGAACTTTTTTTTTACATGACAGTGGTTGAAATGGTGATGAATGGAATGAAAATAAAAGCTCTTCCATTTTTTTGTGCTGAGTCTTGATAGGACTTGAAGGTGTGAAATAAGAAGGTTCTTACAGGTGCAGCTATAACACAGACAAAAGTATGGAGGTCAGAGAGTGTTCTAATAATGGAGTGGTATATGGTATGGCCAAATGCAAAGTCAATGACAGAGCACTGAAAGAAGGGGTCACCGAAAGGGAGGTTGGTGCCTGATTGTGGAGCTTCTTGAAGGCCATGCTAGAGTTTGGACAGCAGCTTACATACTGGATTTCCAACAAAGGTTTAAGGCACTGGAGATCTCGTGATCAGATTTGTGTTTTACAAAGAAAGATTACTGGAGAGCAGCAATTGGAGAGGGAAAACAGATTCCCTCAAAACTATTGCAGGGGTCAGGGAGTACGTAAGTCAGTAACAGTGGGAATGGAAAGAAGGAGACAGATCTGAAGGCATTTCACAGATTTAAATCAGCACTTTTGACGCACTAATTAGGTAACGGTAATGCGGGATAGGCAAGAATCCAAGATGACACCACGATCCCCTGCTGGGTTTTAAATGCCAGTAACAGAGGAAAAAGTTTGACAATGCAACAGCTTTGAAACCAAGTTTCAGGCATGAGCCACAATCCTAATCATGTAAAAATCTCATTTTGATTGGGGGAATTGCAGAATATCCTGGTGGAGCAGCTATACATGTGTGTGGAGTTTCTCTGGAAGTCTGAGCGATACGAACTCATTGCTGATGTCAACAAGCCCATCATTGCTGTCTTTGAGAAACAACGAGACTTCAAAGTATGTATTCCAACCCCCTAGAAGGAGTTATTTAAAATATCCTATGTTGAATTGGAAAATTACTTACAGTTTCCAAAATTAAAAACTCTCTATTTGTATGTCAGTGTGATCTTCATGAAACTCTTTCACTTATGGTTTCAGAAACTGTCAGATCTCTACTACGACATTCATCGGTCATACCTGAAAGTGGCAGAGGTGGTGAATTCAGAGAAGCGGCTGTTTGGTCGCTACTATCGTGTGGCATTTTACGGGCAGGTAAGTTCACCAGAAATAACATGACCCACAAATTCTGCTGAGCAGTTGAATGTTGTCTTTCATTCTTTATGAGACATCTGTGTGTACCAGTGAATGGAGAGGTATGGGTGTGTCTGACTATACTTGAGTGTTTCTCCGGATGTGATGGTCTATATGTTTGTCCATAGCAATGTACTAAGTTGGAAAACAAGTGAGCAAAGAAATCCATGGTTTGAGTTAACAGTGATTTCTGACTTCTCGAAGAAAGAGGGCACTTATTTTTCAACATTCTCTTCTTTCCAGATCACCCTCAAATATGTAATTATGAGTTTATGTCATATATTAAAGTGAAATTAAATCGAACATGCTTTAAGAAATAACATTCCTAATATTCTAGGAAATAAGAGAATTCCTAGGGGCTCCACAGTATCAAACCTTTGATTTTACAATCACACAATTTCTTTTCTCCTATTTTCAAACTGCCACTGTTTCTAGACAGAACACCAGATGGTTATTTTGTTTCCTATATTGCAAGTCAGTGTAATTTCAAAGTTATTTTTCCCAGTTAACTGCATAAGCGATGAAGAAGATGGAAAATATTACTTAGCCACTGTATTGGCCTGAAAGTGAACATACTATATATTAATTATGAATGTCTCTGAGCAACATTTTCAATGGGATAAACCCAGGCACCATTCATTTCTGTTTGGGAAGGCTTGTAACACTATTATATTTCAGCAGACGTAGTTTAGACTGTTGCTCGTGTGGATAGACATCCCATGCTTTTATTTTCAGAGTGGCAGTGGCTCTCAGACCTCACACTTCCTCTCCCTACAACCTATCGTCTCACTTAGTAGCCCAGGCTGGAGTGCAGTGCAGTGGCGTGATCTCGGCTCACTGCAACCTTTGCCTCCTGGGTCCCGGTTCAAGCAATTCTCCTGCCTCAGCCTCCTGAGTAGCTGGGATTACAGGCAGGCGCCGCCATGCCCAGCTAATTTTTGTATTTTTTAGTAGAGACAGGATTTCATTATGTTGGCCAGGCTGGTCTTGAACTCCTGACCTCTCGTGATCCACCCACCTCAGCCTCCCAAAATGCTGGGATTACAGGCGTGAGCCACCGTACCCGGCCTCAGCTTCTTGTTCTTAAGGCTGCAGCTGAAGGAGTCCACTCCAGCATGTTCTTTCTAGGTCACTCCCCATTGAAGTCGTTTGAAAAGTACATATTTTCCTCTGCTCACCAAAAGCAGCTTAAAAACTAACCTCTGGGCTGAGTGCCATGGCTCACGCCTGTAATCCCAGCACTTTGGGAGGCCGAGGCGGGCGGATCATGAGGTCAGGAGATCGAGACCATCCTGGCTAACAAGCTGAAACCTTGTCTCTACTAAAAATACAAAAAATTAGCCGGGTGTAGTGGAGGGCGCCTGTAGTCCCAGCTACTCACGAGACTGAGGCAGGAGAATCGCATGAACCCGGGAGGTAGAGCTTGCAGTGAGCCAAGATCGCGCCACTGCACTCTAGCCTAGGCGACAAGAGTGAGACTCCATCTCAAAAAAAAAAAAAAGAAAGAAAAAAAATAACCTCTGAATTAATAAAGATAAGATACTTTCTACCTGTAAAGGAGAAGTATCACCAAATAGCCACTTATTATAAACAAATTAATCCAACCAGGATTTTTCTCAGGACACAGCAACATCAGGATAGTGGAGACAGAGAAACTAATGGTCTGAAAAATGGGGATCTGCATAAACAATCTATAGAATATAAAAAGCAAATTTAGACATTTTGGGGGTCCATGGAAAAGAATCTGAACTATCTGAAGTGAGAACATAGATGGGGAGAGAGCGAGGTGTGAGAACCTTCAGAAGAGGAAGAGAGAGAAGAGAAAATGACACTTTGGAGCCATTTGGGAAACCATGAAGAAAATATACAATTTGTGACATTGGTGAGACAGCAAGAAAAGTGGCAGAAAATGCTACGAGTAGGGAAGGAGATGTGGGAGCAGAAGAATTGAAAGAGAAAAACAGAGTTTCAAGGGAGATGGCCACAGGCTAACTGGGCAGCACAGCAGTAGCACAAAAGATGTGCTTCTGGGTCACCAAGACATGACTCTGTAACGCCTCAGGCATTCCTTCCAATGAAAAAGTTAAAAAAAATCATTAATAACCTGATCATGAAAACAGGATTGCCTACCAGATGGCTGCTGCAACCACCATCTGAGATACGGGCTCTAAAGCAGGTAGAAGTGAATCACGCTGCTTTTCAACTAGTTTTTAATGCAGATGTTTACTCTTTTCTTCTTTTGGTCTTGATTGTTCCAGGCCGTGGTAAGTTCTCACTCACTCTTGCTCTCCATTTGCATGCTCTAACACCCCTCACACTTCCCTCTGTATGGTTTTACTGAAACTTAACCTTTTTGTGCAAATCAACATTTGGTACGAAGGGTGAGATAATCCTGCTTTCATTCATTTTTGGAATCATCCTGCATCTCTTTAACTAAGTTGTGTTTATGCCAGTTATCTGAATTACAAAAATGTATCCTTTGTTTTTCATACATGCTATCTTTCTGCCTAAAGGTGGATGTAGTCTGAAAGCCTTACATACACAAACACACACAGAGATAAGTATGGGTACTGCATATCTTAAATATGCGTAGCATAGACTTTGTATTGTAGATTGTCTACTTATTTCAGGCCACTATGAGTTGCAGCTTATTAAGAAGAACAGAATGGTCAGAATTTTGGAAGCTGGAGTGATGGTTATTGGTGGACACCTCCCAAGATACTGAAAAAACTGTGTTTTTTCCAAAGGAGTGTCTTAGAGAGATGGGGGTCTATGGTGGTGAGCTCTGAGCATTCTCAGAGGTGATGGGAGTAATTCTCAACATAAAAGATGAACTGGGGCATAAATCTTTACCCAATACGTCTGGGTAAGTCTCCAGAGATGCAGAAAGGAGCAAGGTAAGAAATTTGGAGAACAAGCCATGTCCAAAATAACCTGCCAGTACCCAGAGCTCTGTGACAAAGGATTTTCTTCATATTATTTTGAGCCATATGAAATTGCTTATATTCAATCACTTTTTTATGTACAAAAATGGCAACTTTATGTGGTTCAACATAATTACTGTCAGTTAAGCTGGAAAGAGAAAACATTTAATATTCACACACTGTCCATATTCAGCCCTACTTGTCTGACCAGTACATACTTTTTTGTAATTCTTTAAATTCCTTCCCACATTCATACCATATCAGCATTTTCTATGTTCATTTATAAATTTGGGATTATGGGCCCTTAACTCACCTACTAAAAGAATACTTGAAAACCTCTGTACTAAATAGACTGAGGGGGGCAGAGGGGAAGTATTGGGGGGAGCCCTTGCAAATGACCTAACTTTATTCTTCTTTCAGACTCCGCAGTAAAGTGTGATTTTGCACCTGATTTTTTTTTTTAATGCTGCAGTACTCTCACTTGTCTTTGTAAAAAATTCCAAGGCCGGGTGCAGTGGCTCACCCCTGTAATCCCAGCACTTTAGGAGGCCGCAGAGGGCGGATCACGAGGTCAGGAGATTGAGACCATCGTGGCTAACACGGTGAAACCCTGTCTCTACTTAAAATACAAAAAGTTAGCAGGGCGTGGTGGCGGACACCTGTAGTCCCAGCTACTCGGGAGGCTGAGGCAGGAGAATGGCGTGAACCCGGGAGGCGGAGCTTGCAGTGAGCCGAGATCATGCCACTGCACTCCAGCCTGGGTGACAGAGTGAGCCTCCATCTCAAAAAAATAAATAAATAAAATAAAAATAAAAATAAACAAATTCCAATCTGAGCTTAAAACACAAAGTGTTTTGTTAAATCCTCTGACTGAGAACCTGCCTAAGCACGACACTCCATAAGCTCAAACCCAGCTACCTTTGAACAAGGAGAACTAATGGAGGTCGTCCTGATAAGCAGCAAATTAGAGCCTCAGTCATCATTGCTCAGAGGAGATTCAAATGCCTGTCTCAAGACACCACATGGAGAGTGAGAACTGCGGGATTCAACAGGAGCAGACAGCACACATCACTTCACACTCGATGATAAATACCAAGCAGACTCCAGCATTCCCCAGAACGTGTACAGAATGAAGGTTCCAAAGATTTAAGATAAAATCTTGACTACTTGATTAGCATAATCCCCACAGTCAGAAATAATTTCTTATTCGTTATGGTGCTTTATGTCTGTGTAAAAGTTACCTTTTAATATCCAAGTTGACATGCCTTGCAATGATGTTAAAAGGATTATGGAAATATGACGTGCAACAGGCTCTTTGCCTGCACAAAGGCCTTTGGGTACATTTTTTTAGTGTCCCATGTTGACCACTGCTCTCGTTTCACAGTTTTGGCTGGGGTATTAATACTGTGTCTGTAGTGAGCCAGACACTAGAAAACAAATATAAAACTGATCGTTCATAGCAGGAACTTTACAAAAATGCAAGTCTTGCACAACATGAACTGTCTAATGCAACACTCGGCATCAGCATCAATATGGAAATTTGACATACAGCAGCCGATACAAAGTGTCCTCCAAAGTGTCCCTGAAGTATTGATTTCCACAGTAATGAAACAGCAGCAGTGAGCAAACATCAACTATAATCAATGAAGTCCTTAGGCCCTGGTATTTAACATGAAAGCAAGTGAATACCCATTACATAACAAAATATCAGATGCCCCTGGAATTAATTAAGTAAAAGACCTGGGAGAATTTTATTCTACCAACAAATGCCATAGATTCCAGAATTTGCAGTCATGCCTGTATGGGTGTACTTGCATCTCAGGATCTTAATAAAAAAGGAATTTGAGGGAGGAGGGAAGGTGCATGTGTAGTGTGGAAAACCACCATCTCCACTTGGGGACATGATACAGCTCTCCGCCTATAGGAAAGTCGCAGATCTAGGCCACATATCTATACCGTATAAACATCATAACTGAGTTCTGATGTGTATGCTAAGAGAAGCTACATGAATGCAGAGAAATTCATTCATGTAGCTTCTTTTCTCTTAGCATTTAGCCTCGTATTGACATTTTCTGGCCCATCTTTTGTATACTAGATTCCTCTTCAAATACATTCTTCTCTTTGTGAACTTTGAATGAGTCTAATATAATACCAGGGGCTCTGACATTTGACATCACAGTGATGATCCAGGGACATTGCAAGATGCTAACGTACCTGCAAAAGCATCCGAGGAGCAGTCAATGCTTTCAGTTGTCAGTTTATTGAAGTACATTTTTACCATAATGTATTGCCTTAAAGTTTCATAATTCATACAGTCCTTGTTTAACTAGGGTGTGTTCTTTCTTGACCAGAGCAGATGAAGGTGTTTATTGCATTGCAAAATGACATTTTAAAAATCAAACTAGCAAGGAAGTGCAGAGATCACCTTTCCCATTGCCTTGAAATTCAGTCAGCTTATAAACTTGGGGCTAAAGCAAAAGAGAAACTGACCCTGGTTTTCGTCACTCTGTGTCCCTGTTTATAAATCATTTATATCATAGAGCTGAAATTGAAGCCTTCCTTCAGATAGTGTCTGTAGCTCCGTGGGCTTTGCTTTAATAGCTTCCCTGGGTATAAAGGTAAGCCTGCATTCCAAACATTTTCAGAGCTGCCATTTATCTGGCTTCAAAACTGTTTACAGAAACCCCAGTGGACAGCAGATTAAATGCTTTATTCTGCTCCTCCATCTCCTTCTTACTCATTTTACAAAACAGGTTTACCTTTCCAAGCTCTTTAGAAAAAGGTTCTAATCACTAATTTATCAGTTACCAAAATATTGAAATCAGCTTCAATAGACCTTTCATAATAAGAAAAACTCCATTGCCTAAGCAAGAGAAGCTAAAAGTATGTATTTGCAAGCACTGAAAACTGAGTTACGCTGCATAAAAGACAGAACTCAAATTGCTTTATAGATACCGAGTTTTTTCGTCATTGTTGTCATCACCACCAGCATCATCATCATTACCATCCTCAACATAGCTAGCACTCACCAAAGGCCATCTGTTTACCAGGTGCGGTCCTTATAGCCTCCCAGCAGGTTGCTGAGTCTGAATTTTCCCATCCCATAGCCCAAGGAGGAGGGATGAAAGAAAGTCACAGGTTATAAACAAGGCCGCAAAGGTCACGATGATGGCAATTTTTTAATTTTATTTTTTATTTTTGAGACGGAGTCTCCCTCTGTCGCCCAGGCTGGAGTGCAGTGGCTCAAACTTGGCTCACTGCAACCTCCACCTCCTAGTGATTCTCCTGCCTCAGCCTCCTCAGTAGCTGGGACTACAGGCGTGTGTCACCACGTCCAGCTATTTTTTGTATTTTTAGTAGAGAAAGCATTTCACTATGTTGGCCAGGATGGTCTCAATCTCTTGACCTTGTGATCCACCCACCTTGGTCTCCCAAAGTGCTGGGATTACAGGCATGAGCCACTGCGCCTGGCCAATGATGGCAATTTTTACCTGCCTCCCACCACTCATTTTCTGCTCACTCTAGATTTAGAAATTTGTCAGGGGTTTACAGTGAAAATGTGTCTTTGTACTAGTTTTCACACTATGGTGAAAAATAAAAAATCTTTTCCTGAACCTTAGAGACATTTTTCTCCTTGAAATTGAAGTTGCAAATGTTGCTTCAGCTTTAGCCCCATGAGGATTCTGCCTGAAGGCTTCAGAAGGTCTTATTTCTCTGATGTGTCAGTCTGTCAATTGTAGCCACTAACTCCTGACCTTGAATCAGACACAACTCCACAAAGACAGCAACAGAAAAAAGCATAGCAGGCTGGAAGTCATGTGGGAGTGGAGTCAGACCTCACTACCCCTGTGAAATCTACAGGAATGACAGGGAGCTGCTTTTCATGCTTTCAACATCATATGACACTTTGTAGCAGTTTGGGGTCAAGGCACTTATAATTACTTGTATTTTGTCTTAAACATTTCTCGAAGAAATTGTTCATTAAAAACATCTCTATTTAAAGCCATGGACTATTTTCCAGTTATGCCTGGTGCACATATGCCTGTTTAAGATGTATGCCCTTTAAGAATTCTTTCATTCATCTGCTTATGCAACAAATAGAGTGACCTCCTCCTAAAGACCAGGCTTTGTGCTAAACACTGGGCATGCAATGTTGAAGACACACTTCCTACCTTTAGAAAGCCCAAAGTCAATTAGGGAGACGTGCAAGGAAGCAGGCGATTACCCGATTGGCAAGAATTCCACTATGGGTAGACCTTATTCATTCGCTTCTGCAAAGGTATAGCTACAGTACACTTAGAATACAAATTACCCTGTTAAAGATGATCCCATTTGCATGTACGAAAGTGCTTTTGAAGTATAAAGCATCATACAGATGTGAGTTTAATCAATATTCTTAGATTGTCTCACATTAACCATGAAAAAGTATAGCACTGGAACACTTTGCCTATGCTTTTTTTTTTTTTTTTTGAGACGGAGTCTCGCTCTGTCACCCAGGCTGGAGTGCAGTGGCACAATCTCGGCTCACTGCAAGCTCTGCCTCCCGGGTTCACGCCATTCTCCTGCCTCAGCCTCCCAAGTAGCTGGGACTACAGGTGCCCACCACCATGCCCGGCTAATTTTTTTGTATTTTTAGTAGAGACGGGGTTTCACCATGTTAACCAGGATGGTCTCGATCTCCTGACCTCATGATCCGCCCGCCTCGGTCTCCCAAAGTGCTGGGATTACAGGCGTTAGCCGCCGCGCCCGGCCGCCTATGCTTTTCTTATCATATAATTTTTAAATAGTCAAAAGTGATTTTTTAATATGACTAAGTTTCCTTTTGATGTCCAGTGTCTTCACCTAGACCTCAAAAGCCATTTCCTTATGGGTCAACTCTACAATCAGGAGAAACCAGATATAGCCTGTAATCTCAGCACTTTGGGAGGCCAAGGTGGGTGGATCATCTGAGGTCAAGAGTTCGAGTTTGCCAACATGGCGAAATTCCACCTCAATTAAAAATACAAAAATTAGCTGGGTGTGGTGGCACACATCTGTAGTCTCAGCTACTTGGGAGGCCGAAGCAGGAGAATCACTTGAATCCAGGAGGCGGAGGTTGCAGTGAGCCAAGATCACACCTCTGCACTCCAGCCTGGGCGACAGAGGAAGACTCTGCCAAAAAAAAAAAAATAGAAAAAAAAAAAAAAAAAGAAACCAGATATCCTTGGGTTCTTAACTCCAAACTTAATCTGGTATTCTGAGGCCACATGTATTCCACAGGAAAAATGCTTCTGTGTCTCTTCAAAGAGAAAGAATTATAAAGATTGCTTCACTTAGTTATCTTCAGATAATAGAATCTTCCCTTCCCTCTGCTTCAACCAGACAAATAAATTAATACAGGCTAAAACCTACTTGGTCTTGTGGAACAAAAATGATGATATGGTTGCTATTTTTAATCCTGTAATGTCTTCCTTTTCAAGAATGTAAAAGATCTCTTAGTAAGGTAGATTGCATGATTAAGTTACATATAGCTAAGTTTCAGCAGGTCCCTGAAGTCATGTTGACGTAGAGTTATTTTTTAAATAGCAGTACTTGGGAGCATAACACATGTAATTTGTTACAACAACTATATAAAGGCTTGTGATTTTTCATCTAAGATTATGTGGGATGCACATCAGCCCATTTAAAGAGCTTTACATGCCGTACACATTTCCTATGTTAGTTTCAAAGACTTATAGAAGATCTTATTAAAAAGGATACTGACTGCTCTTTGCTGCAAAAAATTGCTCCATATTTCATGTTCTACCCCAAGCTACCACAAGAGGGCATGCTTCCCCCAAAATATATGCAAGTAGGTAGTACCATCGAGTTCTACAAATAGAGAAAACAGTATTTGCAAGATATTTCATGAGTTTCTTTGGCCTGGCTAGGAAATATTTACATTAATGTCTGATTATAAGATGATATTTTATTTTCTTCACTGTGTTTTCTCCGATTTTGAATTTTATAGGGTGTTAACCAATGGATTGGATGACAACCAAAAACTGTATATATTTTTTAAGTAAATGGCTTTTTGTTTTGCTTTTGGTTTTTGACTAGCATTCTCTAATAAAATTTGTGGTTCATTATGTTCCATAGGGCTTTTTTGAAGAAGAAGAAGGTAAAGAGTATATTTATAAAGAGCCTAAGCTGACAGGTCTGTCTGAGATTTCCCAAAGACTACTCAAGCTCTATGCAGATAAATTTGGAGCAGACAATGTGAAGATAATCCAGGATTCCAACAAGGTAGAGGAAAATCAGTTTTCATGCAAGTACTAACAATTGACTGAGTTTTTTATTCTTTAACCACATTACGTTTTCATTTTCTGCCTGATGATGCAAAGTAAACTACTAAAACGATTTTAGATGTTTTGCTTGTTTGCCTATTGGTTGGTTAGTTGGTTAGTAATTTGAGGGGAGAAGAGTCAAAAACATTGTATGTGTTTATTGGGTAACTTTTAAAAAGATCTTAGTAAATTCTCTATGTCTCCATTGGTTATTTGCATTTGAATAGCAATCAAAGCCTTAAAGTAATTGGGCTCAGTGGTGGAACTGGAGAAAACAGTAAATTGAAAATATTTATTCTGTCAGGGAAGTATTCCTAGGCATATTAGTCAGGGCTCTCTAGAGGAACAGGACTAATAGAATAGATGTATATATGAAAGGGAGTTGATTAAGGAATATTGACTCACACGATCACAGGGTGAAGTCCCACAATAGGCCATCTGCAAGCGGAGGAGCAAGGAAACCATGCTTGTGTCCCAAAACATCAAAAGTAGGGAAGTTGACAGTGCAGCATTCAATCTGCGGCCGCAGGCCCAAGAGCCCCTGGCAGATCACTGGTGTAAGTCCAGGAGTCCAAAAGCTGAAGAACTTGGAGTCTGATGTTAGAAGGCAGGAAGCATCCAGCACAGGAGAAAGATGGAGGTCAGAGACTCAGCCAGTCTAGTCCTTGCACACTCCTCTGCCTGCTTTTATCCTGGCTGTGCAGGCAGCTGATTAGATGGTGCCCACCCAGAGTGAGAGCAGGTCTGCCTCTCCCACCCAGTTCACTGACTCAAATGTTAATCTCCTTTAGCGACACCCTCAATAGACACACCCAGGAACAATACTTTGCATCCTTCAATCCAATCAGGTTGACATTTAAAATTAACCATCACACTAGGCCACACCGATTTTGAAAGCTGTCCCCTATAATAGAGGCAGACTTGCCAGTTACATTACATTAACCTTTGACCATTGTTACCCTCCTCTTGGCTCCAGAAAGCAAATACTTACCTCTTCTCTTAGATTACTCAGCATCTTCTTATACACTCTTGTTCAGTTAGCCAACCTCCATCAAATGCCTACTGAATGCCAAGCCCAGAACTGGAGATGAGGCACACAGGGTCTCTTCCTTCTGGAGCTCACCGTTCACATGGGGCTAAGAAGAGAAGGACCTGTGCAAACAGCCAATTAAATAGATTACAATCAAGTATCACCAGAGAGTCAAAGTCCAAGTTGTACAAGGAAAGCTCAGGGCAGGGACCTCTCTTAACAGCTCATTCTTGGTTGGGCAGCATTACATAGAAGGGATGATGTTTGAGTTAGTTTGCTGGAAGCAAAGGGCATGCTGAGAAGCCCAGCACATGCAATGATGGGGAGGAATGAAAGAGGGAGATACGTTTAGAGAATGGCAGGCCTTTGAAACACAGGTTGGATAGAAGAGTGTGGCAGAAGATGGAGCTGGAAAAGATGGTTTTTGCCCAATGGCATATAGTCCTATTGGGCTATAGAAGTCTTTTTTTTTTCTGTCCTCTTTTACAAACTCAAGTTTGGAGGCATCTGGGCATGAAATCCCTGAGTCTGGGCAGAAATTTTTGTGGATGCGTTCATCATTCTCTTTCTCAGCTTGATGGCTACAGTCACCTTCCCCAGAAAGGCAGGCAGCTGGAACTACTGTGTTACTGGCTCTCCAAAGTAGAAAGTATGCAGAGTTCCTGGGGCAGCGTGGGGGATGAGAAAATGCCAAATTTGGTATCAGAACAACTTGAGTCTTCATTCCACCATCCCACCACCTATCAGCTGATGATCTTAGAGAAATTAGTTGGTCACTCTAAATACTCTATTTTTGATCTGTAAAATGCTTACAATTATACCCACCTTATAGTGTAATTAGTAGTAGCATTACAAATAAATTCAGGAGGTCCCTCAAATCTCTGGGACTGGATAGGCAGCGGATGGGTAGACAGATGGAGAAAACTGGAAGAATTTCTAAAATTCTTTGAGGTTTCATTAGAAAAGAAGCTGAGAACGCCATCTCTTCCAACTCCAAAGGAGAGCAAGTGTGATTTCCCGGATTTTCTTAGTACCCCCAGCCTGTCTTCCTTGCTATTTGTCAAACTCACTCCCCAAAGCAGAGTTGATTTTTTAAAAAATGCGCAGGATGACTTGTTACAGATTAGAGAAGGATCCTGACATTAAAACTACAAAATTTTGCAATCATGTAATAGGCTCATCAGCTAATCTGCTAAATAAAACAAGGAACCTCCCTCCTTGCCACAAGCCCAAAGCCAGTGGCCCCAGTCTAGACACATGGGTAAAATCATAGAGGGACCAAAATATATTTTTTAAAGGTTTTCATTTGAATTACTCTCAAGAAGCTTGCATTCTAGGGCTGGGTGCAGTGGCCCATGGCTATAATCTCAGCATTTTGGGAGGCCAAGACGACAGATCTCTCAAAACCCTCTGCACTAAAAATACAAAAATTAGCTAGGGGTGGTGGCACATGCCTGTAATCTTAGCTACTAGAGAATCTGAGGCAGGAAAATCACTTGAACCCAGGAGGCGGAGGTTACACTGAGCCAAGATCGTGTCACTGCACTCCAGCCTAGGAGACCGAGCAAGACCCTGTCTCAAAAAAAAATAACAATAATAATGAATAAAATTAAGAAATAAAAGAAGTTTGCATTCCAGACAAAGGTGATTGAACATTCATTACAGCGAAGAGAGAAAATAAAGGACTAAATAACATGCCACAACCAGGCACATCTGGAAGAGCCTCAGCTACTTGGTGAGCTGGCTCCAATCACCCCCTCTACAGACCAGGCTGCTCAGGTGCAATCCAACCTTTATTCTCTCTGTGATCCTGCCCAGCTCTGAAATGATGTGACTGCCTATTTTTCTCCAAGGGGAGAGGCACAGCCTCGTTGGTATGCAAGCTGAGGGAATGGGAGCTTCCTGCTTTCAGGAGCACTCCAGAGCACACCACTCACTTTGCCCATAATCTGTTAACACAGGTAAACCCCAAGGATTTGGACCCCAAATATGCCTACATCCAGGTGACCTATGTCACGCCATTCTTTGAGGAAAAGGAAGTCGAAGACCGGAAGACAGATTTCGAAATGCACCACAACATCAACCGCTTTGTCTTCGAGACGCCCTTCACGCTGTCGGGCAAGAAGCACGGTGGAGTGGCAGAGCAGTGCAAGCGACGGACGATCCTGACAAGTAGGTGCAGGCAGCCGGGCCACATGTGTGCACCTATTCCAGCACAGGCCCCTTTATAGGGCTGGATCAGTAGGCATCAAGAGTTATTTCAGTCTTGCAGGGAAGTACTCAAAATGTGCTAACTTGGAAATGTTTGCCAAGAAGAGATTTCCACCTCTTTATTCTCTATTAACAGAAGTCAACCAGAGGAGAAATTGTCAAAAGAGTTGCTTTGCATACCTGTTCCCTTTAGGTTGTAAGTGTGAAGGGTCATGGGGTCAGTGCCTTGGGAAAGGCTCAAGGCACTCTGAACTTTCCTCCCTGAGTCTACCTTCAACTGTTTCAGGGTTAGCAGCTCTCATCGTGTGCTTTGGGGCGACATTCTAAACCACCACTCTGGGATTCAGATTCTTCATCTGTAGAGCTAATGCAGATGTGGACCTCCAATATCCCTCCATGTGCTCTCTAGATCTATGCTGGGAGCAGGTGATCCTTTCATTTCCTCAACACACATTTAATGAGGCCCTACTAGGGGCTGGGCACTGTTCTAGGTACTGGCAACGCAAATGAAACATGATTCTTGCCCTCAAGGTGCTCACAGTCTGGTAAGAGAAAGAACCAAGTAAGGGAAGAATTTCAGGTGAGCAGAGCACGAGAAATGAAACAAGAGCACCCGTGGGGGCTCCTAAGGCTGGCTGCAAGGTGAGCAAGGGCATTCTGGAGGAAATGATCAGTAACCCGCTTTGAGAGCTGGGCCATCCCGGATTAGGCTACAGCCTAATTAGCTAGCTAATCTAGTAGCACTGACGTCTAAACTGTGACAAGCATCTGCCTTCAGCAAATGTATCCAAAACTTTTGAAATAAAAAAGCCACAACAAAGCTGTATCAATATATACTATTTGGCATATATTTAGGCATTCTGTATTATGGGTTAGTATAGTTTTTATACAAATTACAAGTTGCTGTGGAAGCTTTAATCTTTTCAGTGTGTAGAAATTCTAAAAGTTGGCCGGGTGCGGTGGCTCACGCCTGTAATCCCAGCACCTTGGGAGGCGAAGGCGGGCGGATCATGAGGTCAAGAGATCGAGACCATCCTGGCCAACATGGTGAAACCCCATCTCTACTAAAAATACAAAAATTAGCTGGGCGTGGTGGTGCACACCTGTAGTCCCAGCTACTCGGGAGGCTGAGGCAGGAGAATCACTTGAACCCGGAAGGCAGAGATTGCAGTGAGCCAAGATGGCGCCACTGCACTCCAGCCTGGTGACACAGCGAGACTCCATCTCAAAAAAAAAGAAAAAAAAGAAAAAACCTCTAAAGGCCTAAAACAGCCCTGAGAATGAGAGCCTGTTAGCAGTGAAGGCAGAAGAGCACACCAGGTCAAAGGAGTTTGGGCAAAAGCTAAGAGGTATGAGAGAGGATGGCACCTAGCAGAAAAAGTAACTCCCACACATGAAAAGCATACAGAATGGAAGGTGCCACGTGCCGTGAAATGATAGGTGATTCTCTGGTCCTTCAGGGAAACCCTTGACTCTTCACTAATCCTCAACCTTGAAATCCCTTTTGTATGGCTTTTGTGCAGCGAGTCACCTGTTCCCCTACGTGAAGAAGAGAATACAAGTCATTAGCCAATCGAGCACAGAACTGAATCCAATTGAAGTGGCAATTGACGAGATGTCCAAGAAGGTTTCTGAGCTTAATCAGCTTTGCACAATGGAAGAAGTGGACATGATCAGACTGCAGCTCAAGCTGCAAGGAAGTGTCAGCGTGAAGGTAAGCAAGCATTGCTTAGGGCTGAGATGCACATGGCCAATGAAACTGGGTGGAAAATGCCCTGGGAACTTTGTTTACAAAGAATATAAGAAACATTGTTCTGTTTGTGAGAACACCTTTGTCTGGGTCTTTAAAATTGCTTTGAGTTGTCAATGTGCATTAACGTTACTCGAAACCTGTAGATATCCCTTTCTTAGGTTTAGCTGAAAAAGAATGTATTGTTCCTCCACTCTGCTATCCCATCTTCTATGGATAACTGTGCTCTATATCTGTATACTAACAAATGAATTCACTAATGAAGAAACACCACATTCTTGTACATGTCTGTCATTAAGGGCCTTAAAAAATTGTTCTGAAACAAATCCAAAAAAGAATGATTACTAGTTCATAAAAGGTGCATATATGTTTATCTGTCTGGCAGAGCTGTGACAGGAAGCAGCTGGCATGCTCAGTGAGTGACTGAGGAGGATAGAGTAAATAAACTGTTCCCAAAAGTGTGTGCAGCATTTGGGAAAGCCAGAAAGGGTTGGCACAGGGACTGGCAGCACTCAGGCGGTGTGAGCAGCCTAGACCTGAAGATGCAAGCAGAGGAGGGTTAGTGGAAGCAGACAGGGGAGCTGAGAGGTCCGTCTGATGCCAGACAAGTAGACAGGAGTGGCTTCAGCTGACGATAGGGAGGCTTCTGCAAGGAGGAAGGCTGGGGCCTAGTACTCTGACCAGAGCCAGGCAGGTGAGGTGAGGAAGGCACTCACCTCGGGCACAAAATTAAAGGGAGCCCCAAGTAACTCAGGAATAAGGCATTCATTTTTATTTATTGTATTAATAGATTGATCCTAACTATTCATAAGGAACAAAGTATTAAATTTTAAAATAAAAGAAGATCAGTAGTAGCACCCTGCACAGCTATATTGGAGCCTAAAAGCCCAAGAAGGCTGGACGCAGTGGCTCATGCCTGTAATCCCAGCACTTTGGGAGGCTGAGGCGGATGGATCACTCGAGGTCAAGAGTTTGAGACCAGCCTAGCCAACATGGTGAAACCCTGCCTCTACTAAAAATACAAAAACTAGCCGGGCGTGGTGGCGCATGCCTGTGATCCCAGCTACTTGGGAGGCTGAGGCAGGATAATCACTTGAACCTGGGAGGTGGAGGTTGCAGTGAACTCAGATCGCACCGCTGCACTCCAGCCTGGGTGACAGAGCAAGACTCCATCTCAAAAAAAAAAGAAAAGAAAAAAAAAGCCAAAGGAAAAATCAATGCTATTGATCCTGATACTGACCACACTCTCCCCTTCCCTACCTCCCTTGTCTGTGTCCCCCATGGGCCAAGAAGGCCAGAAAGCATGACAGCCATGGTCCTATGCCATACAGGATGACTTTCCTAGGCACATAGCTGAGTGGAAGGAAGTGGAGATTGGATCTGGAGAAGCAAAAGATGGTACACCCAGTACCAGTGACTGCATCTGCCACACTGGCCATGCCTGCTGGTCACAGGCCCCTGAAGTCAGCCTCCTTCTTCTTTTACCTTTTTCCTTCCCAAGCCTGACAGCCACATTAAAAGCTTCTATGCACTAAGGGATTTGGCCTCCTGCACAAGTGAGGCCATCCGTGTGCATGAGCATGAACTGAACCCAGCATTGTGCATTCATTCAGCAAATCTGATAAATGCCTCCTTGAGCCAGAATCTAAGCCAGACCATCAAATGGAACCCAGTGAAACAGTGATTCCGAGGCAGTGCCCACACCACCACCACTGTGGGTTATCCCTTCATAATAGTATGTGTTTATCTGAGTGTTAATAGAAAAAAAAAAACTAGCACTTCAAACATTTGATTTCACAAATGTTCAATTTAAATAAATATACTGGAGTTAACAGAAGTGAGTCTAGTTTTAAAAGCTATTAAGAAAACGGCAGATTCGGTGGGTGGGTCATGCCTGTAATCCCAGCACTTTGGGAGGCCGAGGCAGATGGATTGCTTGAGGCCAAGAGTTCAAGACTAGCCAGGACAATGTAGTGAGACCATCCCCGTCTCTGGAAAAACTTTTTTTAAAAAAATTAGCCAGGCATGGCAGCAAACGCCTGTAGTCTCAGCTACTTGAGAGGCTGAGGCGAGAGGATTACTTGAGCCCAGTAGTTTGAAGCTGCAGTGATCATGCCACTGCACTCTAGCCTGGGCAACAGAGTGAGACCCTGTCTCCAACAAAGAAAACAATGAAGAAAAAAAAAAATAGCAGTTCAGGTAATGTGCAGATATGGCAAAAAAAAAAAAAAAAAAAAAAAGTGAAAGGGTTGGCAAAGGACTGAAGTTTAGGAAGTTTGTCAATGAAAGGTAGAGCTCAGATTCATGCTTTATTGACAAGTTGGAGGACGGCAACTAAGTCAGGTATACAAATGAGTGGACTAGAAGGCAGGGTGTGAGATCGGGGTACCACACCATTGGTGCACAGTTGCTACTCCTTCCAACTGTGGAGAAGCTCCATGCAGAAGGCAGATCTTCCTCCACCAATTCTCTTCTCAACAGGTTAACGCCGGGCCAATGGCCTATGCACGAGCTTTTCTTGAAGAAACCAATGCAAAGAAGTACCCTGACAACCAAGTAAAACTTTTGAAGGAGATCTTCAGGTAAGCTTCTCTTTGTTGGAATGTTCTTCCTTGAACTTCCTCAGACAGGGAGTCCTCAATCCCCCAAGAATCCATCACACCAAAACTCACTGAGGTGGCAGAGTCCATCAGCAGCCTGACTCTGAACTCACAGTCACTGAACTCAATGCCACTTCCGAGGGCTGGTTTTTAATTTGTTTAATGCTGTTGCTAAAGGCAATTTGCAGATGCATGTGGACAGGCCCTTGACGTGAATGAGCGCCTCATCAAAGAGGACCAGCTGGAGTACCAGGAAGAACTGAGGTCCCACTACAAGGACATGCTCAGCGAACTCTCCACAATCATGAATGAGCAGGTAAGCACTCCTTGGTGCACATGCGCTGTCATTGGACAGAAAGTCCCTTTCACCCCCAATGCCAGAAGGACAGGAAAGAGGCCCTTTTCTTGCTGCAGAAATCACTGCATCAGCGCCATGTTGCTGATCCATTTTCTCTCCTGTGCACTCCACCTCTTGCCCCAAAGCAGAAGTCAGGTTGGTGAAAAATCTATAGAAAAGGATTATGAGAATCCAGATACTTTCCACAGTCCACATGAACCCTTGGTTTTTCTAGACTATGTGAGTTCCATCAAATGCTGAGGAACACTGGGTGGCATTCCCATGAGGGTTTGCTGCCACCCTCCGCCATCCCTGGTTGAGGACCGCACAACCCCAAGGCCATGATGTGGAGTCCACAGTTGAGGGGGTCTCTGCACTATACTCAGGATGAACCCCAAGACTAGTCATGGCTGTTTGCTACCAAGACTGCCTCTGTGGCAGCTGGGCCTCCTGCAGATGTGCAGAATTCAGATAAAACTCAACCACCCACCCCACGAGCAAGTCATCTGTGATGTCTGGGATGTGTACAGCATGCTCTGTAAGGCTGCACACAAAATGTGGGCATTCAGTCATCTCAGTACTTTTTGGGTGGCTAAAAATCAACTGGTTGGAAGCCAAATGTTACTTCCTGGCCGTGTTCCTAGAATTCATAAATACCCCCATGCTCTACCTGCACATCTCAGCACCCGTGCTCCCCGCCATACCCCCACGCTCTACCTGCACATCTCAGCACCTGTGCTCCCCCCCATGCCTCTACACTCTACCTGCGCATCTCAGCACCTGTGCTCCCCCCCATGCCTCTACACTCTACCTGCACATCTCAGCACCCATGCTCCCCGCCATACCCCTACATTCTACCTGCACATCTCAGCACCCGTGAGCCCCCCATGCCCCCACCTTCCCCCGCCCCTCCCAGCCCCCCTGCTCCCCCCCATGCCCTCACATTCTACCTGCACATCTCGTCACCCGTGCTCCTCCCCAGGACTTAGATGTGTTCTCTACAGAAAAACTGAGGGACAGAACTTGAATTAGCCTCCCAGTGGTGCTTCATACATGGTAGCCCCCCACTGAATATGCATTTCCTTTGTTTTCCTTAAATGGCCTGGCATCATTAATACGATTCACAAACCATGAAGTGTGTTGTATGAATCTGTTTTCTCTAATTGCATTTCCCATCTTGCTGCTTTTCTTTTTTTCCATCTTCTTCCATCCTGATTTTTAACTCTCCATTGTAGCTAGAGAAGGAAATGGCTGACCGAGTTATACTGGAGAAAACGAATTGCCGTAGATAGGATTCCTCATGGAGGTAGTATTGGTTTGGGCTATTTGAGGGGTGATGGGAATTAAGTACTCAGGAGAGATGACTTGATAGAATGGGGAAAATCATAAATCTGGGAGTGAAATAAAAAGAACAAACAATGGATCTGAAAGTTCGGGAAGGTGGTGAAGGAATGCTTGTCTCCAACTGTCAATCACATCTGACCTAGAAACTTTGGACAAAAATGCTTTTCTCTTTTTTCCTGGCAGCTCTGTCGAGGTCCGTGTTTATACAGCTTCTGTTCCTCTGTATCTAGTATTTCCCTCAGTACTGTAAGCAAAAGTGGTATGTTTTTCTTTCTTTATGTCTACTCTGTCCTTTGTGGCCTTCGGGTGTACCCCTCTCTTCCTAGCCATTCAGTTTCTCTAGTCACTTCCGTAGTAGCTAGTACTCTCTAAGTTTTTATTTAATTAGAACAATTCCATTTCCATTTCAAGGTAGATCAATGGGGGGGAAAAGCTTCGTGATTTTTTTTTTTTTTTTTTAAGATGGAGTCTCGCTGTGTCGTCCAGGTTGGACTGCAGTGGCCAGCTCTCAGCTCACTGCAAGCTCCACCTCCTGGGTTTACGCCATTCTCCTGCCTCAGCCTCCCGAGTAGCTGGGACTACAGGCGCCCACCACCTCGCCCGGCTAGTTTTTTATATTTTTTAGTAGAGAGGGGGTTTCACCGTGTTAGCCAGGATGGTCTCGATCTCCTGACCTCGTGATCCGCCCATCTCAGCCTCCCAAAGTGTTGGGATTACAGGCTTGAGCCACCGTGCCCAGCCAAGCCTCGTGATTTAAACTGAAGTTAACAACGTAACTTTTAAAATGAAAACTCATTCTCCAACTTTTAAAATATATTTGAGCTGATTTGTTTCCAAAACAAAGATATGCTATACCCCAAAGTGCTAAAACAAAAATATAAAGACAAGGACCAGGTGCTTAAGGGGAGAGAAAAATCACTTCTTTTCCAGGAAACCTTTGCTAAAAGAAGCAAAACTTGACTCTATGCCTCGTGGAAACTGACACAAAGAAAAGAAACTGATGGATTGCACAGGCCTTGTTATAGAAATAGATCTGTAAAAAGGTCTGTCCACAGGAAAGATACACCTCCTCCCGGTTCTGAACTTCAATGGGGATTTGTCACCTAGGTCTCCATCTATCGGAATGCCTTCACATACCTATCTATTCATGCACATATTCTGGAAACAGGTACATATAAAATTACAATGAAGAAAAAAAATTTTATTGAACACTTGAAAATAGAAACAGGCTGGGCACAGTGGCTCATGCCTGTAATCCCAACACTTTGGGAGGCCGAGGTGGTTGGATCACCTGAGGTCAGGAGTGTGAGACCAGCCTGACCAACATGGTGAAACCCCATCACTACTAAAAATACGAAAAAAAAAATTAGCCGAGTGTGGTGGCACATGCCTGTAATCCCAGTTACTCAGGAGGCTGAGGCAGGAGAATCACTTGAACTCAGGAGGCAGAGGTTGCAGTGAACCAAGATCATGCTATTGCACTCCAGCCTGAGTAACAAGAGCAAAACTCCATCTTAAAAAAAAAAAAAAAAAGGCCAGGCGCGGTGGCTCAAGCCTGTAATCCCAGCACTTTGGGAGGCCGAGACGGGCGGATCAGGAGATCGAGACCATCCTGGCTAACATGGTGAAACCCCGTCTCTACTAAAAAATACCAAAAACTAGCCGGGCGAGGTGGCGGGCGCCTGTAGTCCCAGCTACTCGGAAGGCTGAGGCAGGAGAATGGCAGAAACCCGGGAGGCGGAGCTTGCAGTGAGTTGAGATCGGGCCACTGCACTCCAGCCCGGGCGACAGGGCGAGACTCCATCTCAAAAAAAAAGAAGAAGAAGAAAAAGAAAAAAGAAACAATTAGAATGGATAGCTAGACATCAAAATATAAAAAAGAAATAGAAAAATAGAATTAATTATGTGTAAGCAAACTCAGATTTGCCTCCCTCTCTGCTCAAAAGCCGAACGCTAGAAGTGAGAGTTGATGGGAGGACAAGCAGGTTTATTCAAAGAGCCAGCAAACATGAAGATGGTGATCCAGCGTTCCTAACGTGCCATCTTAACTCAGTACATATTTTAGGCGCTTTTTAAGTTAAGGGCAGGGAGAAAAGAAAGTGGTTGAAATCAAGAAGTGTCTGATGACCACAGATATCTGGGCACCAGCAAGGGTCTGAGGAGGTTGGAAACTTCTTTGTCGTTGGTCAGGTCATGATGCTCCTATAAATCTTTAACAAAACATAGTCAGTTGTTTATGTACTTCTTTAATCCCATAGTTAGTTTTAAAATCTACGTGAGGCCGGGCGTAGAGGCTCACACCTGTAATCCCAGCACTTTGGGAGGCTGAGATGGGCAGATTGCCTGAGGTCAGGAGTTCGAGACCAGCCTGGCCAACATGGTGAAACCCCGTCTCTACTAAAAATACAAAAATTAGCTGGGCATAGTGGTAGGCGCCTGTAATTCCAGCTATTTGGGAGGCTGAGGCAGGCGAATCGCTTGAATCTGGGAGGCGGAGGTTGCAGCGAGCTGAGATCATGCCACTGCACTCCAACCTGGGTGACAACGCGAGACTCTGTCTTAAAAAAATACTACATGATTGGTTTTTTCAGATTGTATCAGTGCTCCAAAATGATCCCAGCTTACATGCAGGAATGGGTAAAGGCCCCATGATTAAAACTAAAAAATGTAGTTATGTTCGTCCTTCTGCTGTTTCAGCTACATATGCAATTCACTCGAAAAGTGTCTAGAAAAGTATTAGCTTGGGGAGTATTTTGAATACATCTAGTTAATGAAGGAACCTTCAGTATAAGGAAAGAGACAAGACAAAATAAAGTGGATGCTACTGTGTAAAATGGAGATGTTGAGATAAAGTAGTTTGTCACTGACCAGCAGGCAATAATTGCTTTTTTTTTTTTTTTGAGACGGAGTCTCATTCTGTCACCCAGGCTGGAGCGCAGTGGCGTGATCTGGGCTCACTGCAAGCTCCGCCTCCCAGGTTCACGCCATTCTCCTGCCTCAGCCTCCCTAGTAGCTGGGATTACAGGCGCCCACCACCTCGCCCGGCTAATTTTTTTGTACTTTTAGTAGAGACGGGATTTCACCGTGTCAGCCAGGATGGACACAATCTGCTGACCTCGTGATCCACCCGCCTCAGCCTCCCAAAGTGCTGGGATTACAAGCGTGAGCCACCGCGCATGGCAATAATTGCTTTTATAGGTGCCAAAATTCCATACTGTTTATAATAAATAGCAAAAAAAAAAAACATAAAAGGCTTCTTTGAGGCCAAAGGAATGCATATAAGCATTCAGATTAAGCATCAGTATAAGATGCCCATTTGGAGTCTGTTTCAACATTCAGTAAGAACAACAGCATACTGAAGTCAACTGTGACGATGGGTATCCAATGTAAAATACAGAGAAAGGAACAGACCCAATCTGGTGTGATGCCAAGCATAGGTATACTGCACCTGGAGTCTACTCTTTGAACACATCATCAGTCAGATTATTTATTCAGAGCTTTGTGATATTGATCATAAGGAGAATTTATTGGTAATATAGGATGCTCTCAGCCGAGTGCTCTTTGGGGAACAGAAGTAGTGATTTTATCTTGGAAGAGTAGAGATGAAGGTCATGGCACAGTGGGACAATGTGTGAAGTTAGTGGAAAAATCTTCACAATTCTTTGTACAGAAATCTCTTCTGTACAAAGATATATTTTAGAAGTGGAGTTTCTACTGTTATTGTGCTTACACGTCATTATTTGAATCAATCTGATAAAGTATTTTTTAGGCACACTAACATTATTTTCAAAATTAAAATCAGGTCAAGACTTTTATTTACTGTATTTCCTTTTATGCAAACATTTAAATGAGGTTTCTAATTTGGCACATGCTGACAATATAAATTATAACCTTTTAGAATAGAATAAAATCCTGGAATTACTCATATATTTTGTAAGTTTCAGCCAACATTTATAAATTTATGTCAGATAGTGGAAGATGATGGTGAAACTATTTTAACTTTCACCAAAAGTTAAGGCCAGCACACCATCTTGGGGAAAAATTCTTTAGATCTACTTTGATATGTCTTTTCATAATTTGCATAAATTACCCTGTAGGGAATAAAAACCTGTATTCTGGGTTTTAATTTTGTGTTTGGGATATTAACAATAACCTCTGCATTATTTTATTTCGTTGTGTTGTTTTTTCCTGTTTTAAGATTACGGGCAGGGACGACCCGTCAAAGCGCGGAGTGGACCAAACCTGCACTCGAGTAATTAGCAAAGCAACTCCCGCCCTACCCACGGTCTCCATCTCATCTAGTGCTGAAGTCTGAGGGCTCTGCAGCATCAGACCCGCCTCTAAGAGAACTTTCTGAATTCGCAGCTAATCTCGGGGAAGATAGGTTTAATTTATTTGAAGTTTTCATGGTGTTAATATTTTTGTTTACCTCGCTAAGCTTCAGAATTTTGCCAATCTCTGAATTTGCACATTTTGTATAATTTTTTTTTTTTCTTTGAGCAGTGTTGATCAAGCCAAGTTGAATATTTGCCATGAAATTCCAGTGAATGTGTAGCTCAAATGCAAACCCTAAGTTTGCTGTCAGTTATTGTATGGTCAGTACCCCAGTCCTAGTACACATATTTTAAAGGTTAAAGTGAATGTTTTTGTAACATTTAAGCATATTTCAGATGTAAATAAAAGATTGTAAAATATACGGTTTTTACCAAATTTAAAAGATCCTTTTTAGTTAATACTATGACAGTACTAAAAATATATGAATAACATTTCAGATACCATTATATTAAAATATTTGTGTATGTGTACAAAAGTGTTGATAAATACTAATCTTTAAAGTTTGTGGAGTTTCTTTATTTGTAATATATGTGCTCTTAAAAGCAATGGGATGTGAAATTATGAAAGTATTTTATTGTTCATAGAAATAAAAAATACAGTTACTTTGCATTTGGTTTCCTCTTGAAGACTGGGTGTGTTACTGAGAAAAATGGTTCACTGGATATCTACTGAATGCAAATCTATACTCAATACTTAGGATGCCTTGCCAAGAAGCCAAGAAAGGACTCACATCTCAGCTCAGAAGTTCCTCCAAAGATGAAATGGGTAGATCAGAGGTTTCCAAACATAGGAGAGACTTAGAATGACTTGGGGAAAATATAATGAATCCGAATCTTAAGGTTTGTGGAGGTTCTCAGAGGGATCACAAATGTTCCATTTCTCTGCTCTAACCTTGTGGTAGGATTGCACTTTCCTGCCTCTTTTGAAGGCAAGCATGATCATGTGACTTGCTATCACCATTGAAATGTAGGCAGAAGTAACATGTGTTACTTTCAGGCAGAGGCTTCAAAGCCAGTAAGTAGTTCTTCCCAGTCCCTTCCCCTGATGTACTTACTGATGTACCTGAAGCCATGATTTACTTACCTTTGACGTACTGTGTCAGCCTCAATACCCAATTAACCACAGTGAGCAAGATACACACACACACACTCTCTCTCTCTCTCTCTCTCTCTCTCTCTCTCTCTGCTAACCCTGTCGGTCATATAGTCTTGAGTGAGAAATACCATTTTGCTGTGTTACAATTCAAGGTTGTTTGTTACCGCCGTGTCATAAGCTTATCAGAGCTATGACTGACAGGTGCTGACCCAGGTTTGGGAACCACTGACATTTTCCACCTTCTGGCCCACTTCCCTTCCCTAGCGAATACTGCCTGCCATGGACCTGAACTGAGCTGCTTCTAGGTGTGCAGAAGGCAAGCTAGAGAATCTAATTTCATATTCACCTTCAGCAGTCATTCCAAAGCCCCAGACTCAAAGAAGGAGACTTTAGCTGAGTTCATCTTTCTGCTATGCAAGTCCATTGGCCATGTCAGTACTTGATGGTGAGGAGGGAGGTGAGAGGTTGGAATGCATATTTAAATGTTGAGTACACAGAAGGGATAGAAAGATATTTTGGGTGAAAACTCTGATCCCTCAAGACACTTTTTATTTTATTTTATTTATTTTTATTTTTTTGAGACAGAGTCTTGCTCTGTTGCCCAAGTTGGAGTGCAATGGCACAATCTCGGCTAACTGCAGCCTCTGCCTCCCAGGTTCAAGCGATTCTCCTGCCTCAGCCTCCCAAGTAGCTGGGATTACAGGCATGCGCCACCATGCCTGGCTAATTTTTGTACTTTTAGTAGAGACGGGGTTTCACATTATTGGCCAGGATGGTCTCAATCTCCTGACCTCGTGATCTGCCCGCCTCGGCCTCCCAAAGTGCTGGGATTACAGGCATGAGCCACCACGCCTGGCCTCAAGACACATTAACTATTTTTTTTTCTTAAATAGATCTCACTTCTTTATTTAGAAAAGATTGCCCTGTGATGAGCTCTGGCCCAAAGCATTATTCCCAGCTTAATTCTGGCTCCAGTTCTCTTGGTTCCTGATTGTCTGGGTCAGCATCTCAGGTCTTTTAATTTCCCTGTATGTAGCTTTAGGCCACCTTAGACATCACTATTCCAGGCACCCAGGAGGACTCTGCCTCCGATATCATCTCCCACCTAATTCCCACCTGTAGGCTCAAGTCCTCTCGCCCATGCCAATCCACCCATCTCCCATGCCCCCAGGACATAGTTGGCAATGGGCTGCCTCTAAATCTGAAAATAAATCTTTCCAAAAAATCTCCAAAGAAGTAATTGAAAATAATAGGTCTTTGTGCCTGTGTCAGGTGCCAAATATTCTAATTTTTCCATCACAAACCACAGTATCTTTGAGGACATCACTGTTTTGCCCCTGACACTGTTCATAGAACAAGAATTTTAAATACAACGGCTCTAAAGAGAATCACCTAAGACCACTCTGCCTTAACAGCATTGAAACTCACCCTGCACAATCCCAACACCTTTTATTTCTTCCTTTCTCTAGAGCAGACGCAGCAGACTGGCTGCTTAGCGATGGAATCCAATATGCATGTTTTATCTGCCAAACACGTAGTCTTAATTTTATTTCAATTAGGTGTCAATTTTTAAATATTAGGAGACTTTGTATAGATTTCCAGCTCCCTGGTATCTGTTGAGTGCTCAGGCCATTTAGCAGTATTGGAATCCCATTCCCCCGTCACAACAGTAAGTGAAAATTGAGACACTGTTGCCCCACTTACATGTGTTTTCCGGCTTGCAGCAATATGCACCAAGCCCTAATCGACTTATACCAGGCAGCCCCTCTTATTTATATTTCCTGCCTAGATGCCCTAGGCATGTCTAGACCCCAGTTCAAACAAACTATTATTATCTATCTCACCACAGTAATCACTCATGGACAGAAGACCGCTTGCTTCAGAATCAGACAAAACAACTGTTAAGATGCATACTTCTCTGTGCCATAAGAACTTCTGAAATAGAACCCCAGGAGTGGAGTCCAGTACCCAGGCCCACATGATTCTTAGACATACTGGGTATAAAAAATCCACTGGGTCCTCCGCTAATTAGCTACCCCTAAAAAAATTACTGTACAGATGACAAAGCCTTGTAAAACAGTGACCTGATTTTGAATTGCCAAGAAACCAAATTCTTATTTTACATTCTTTTACATGTTTGTATAAAGTTAAATTAATATTCCTCTAAATAAGCCCAGTAAAAAATGGTAGTAACTCTTTCAGTTCTACAGATGGAAAGGATGAAAATAAGACAAATGGCATTTTCCCCTATAATTTACCCTGGAAAGGATCCAACACAGAATACGTGGATCTAATACTTGGGATGTCAGCCCTGGCTCTGTCCCCTCATTCATTCATCATCCTGCTCAGTAGCTACTTCTCTTTTCATTCTCATTTCAAAGTGCAAAATGCCCAGACTATTAAAAATGAACATAATCCCCTATTTTTGGTGACAATTACCTTACAAATGAGTGTCCATTATCCAAACCTCATATAGTACATCCCTAGTCCTGTGTGAACACTCACTTAGAAACCAATACAAATGGTCCAGTCACCACGTTTCCTTCCTAATGACAGCTTTCTGGGGGATGTAGTCACAGGGAGATGGAGAGAACATTGCTGGGAAGACCTGACTTTTACAATCCTGAATGCTGGTCTCTCTGCAGAAGGGGTCCACCATATTTGCAGGCAGATGATTTATCATCTTACATTAGTCAAACCCCAGAAAGCCAAAAATGTATATATTATAGGATTTCAGTACTCCCATGAGCAGTTAGGAAATAAGAAACATCTGAGAACAAATGTGACAAAATGATACTAAATCAAAGTTATTATTTGCTCATATTACAAGTGGCCCCCATATCCTCCACCCCTACACTTAGAGCAGTGAAAAACTATATACCATATATTAAATGTCATATGTTAATATATTTTGTTGAGAAAATGACGAAGTGTAGGCATGATTGGCCTTCAAGATTCTCTGCAGAGAGCCCCTTGCCTTCCTCCTAATTTCATATCTCGTCTGCTTGCCTATGCGCAACCTTCACTAGAGCTGCAATGTTCTGCTCACTTAAGAAAAAAAAAAAAAACAGGCCGGGAGTGGTGGCTCACACCTGTAATCTCAGCACTTTGGGAGGCCGAGGTGGGTGATTCATGAGGTCAGGAGATCAAGACCATCCTGGCTAACACAGTGAAACCCCGTCTCTACTAAAACTACAAAAAATTAGCCAGGTGTGGTGGTGGGCACCTGTAGTCCCAGCTACTCGGGAGGCTGAGGCAGGAGAATGGCCTGAACCTGGGAGGTGGAGCTTGCAGTGAGCCAAGATCGCACCATTGTACTCCAGCCTGGGCGACAGAGCAAGACTCCATCTCCCAAAAAAAAAAAAAAAAAAAACCGTTCCTGTCCTTTCCTCCCTTTTCTCCCACACGGAAATCTAACCCATACACATCAGGAGCCAGCTTAATTCATATGTACAGTGGATGCAGCGAAATCATACCTAGATTTTCCTTCAGAACTGAGATCCCCATTTCCCCAGCTATGTGGACTCCCAGTGGCTCTCAACTGAGTCCCTCTTGCTCCAGGTCACATCACCAGCCCAGCGGAAGCTCACTTCAATGACTGGTTGAGGATGAGAAGTACAAAGGCGCTCACTGCCCTGGCTCTAAAGGTCATCCTGGTTCCCCAGCTCCTCCTAATAGGCCTCTTGCAACTGCTTCACAGTTCAACTCCTCCCTCTAAGCAAATTCCCAAGAAGCACTGGGAATTGCTTTGTAAACGTCTTGCATGTACATCTCCACCTCAGAGCCTGTCTTTTTGGGAGTGGGTTAAGTCAGGAGGTTCTCCTGACGCTTTGCTTGTGTTCCTAGCTTGCCTGGATTTTCCATCCTCTGCCCATGACTGGCAGGTGTTGCCTGCATCACCCATCTCCCTCTTCTCCTCAGTTATGTCATCCGTTATCATGTCATTGTCTGTGTTTTCTTCCAATCCTGTCATGGCTTCCCTGAAGCAGACTGTGTCTTAATCTTCGTAATCTTGGCAGTTTGACCTATTGACCCACCCTTCAGAGTTTTGGAGTCAAATTCTCAACGTTCTGTTGGATGGAGTCGTTCCAGAGAAAATGCTAGGGCAGGGAATGGGGAGCAGAGGAAGATGGATTAGGGGCCCAGACTTCATCGTAGGAATGAGTGTCCTTCAATCTCTTTTATAAGGGACTATTTTTGAAAATATCAGAGTTTACTGGATTTTGGCTTCTTTTCAGTTCTCAGGGTTTTGCCACTGAAGTATTTGATACTGGATATGTTTATCTGCAGGAGCAAACTTAGGCAAAATTGTTAACAACATGATCTTTTTATTTGGAAGTTTCCCAAGTCCTCTTTGCTCCAAGCTCCATTAGATTCTTGTCCTCTCCGGTCACCTGCTACCTACCATTACCTTGTCACAGTCCTTTCTCAGCCTACACCCAGGCCCGCCTTGGTTAAACAGAGCCCCCTCCACTTCTCACTCCGTGCCTTTTTTGTTTCCAAAGGGACTCCAATTCAAATGTCAACTGCAATCAAAAGGAACTTGTTTCCTTGAATACTGGGTTGAGAAGGACCATGTGAGGCCACCTCTGCTCCAGGAGGTTTGAGCATCTTATGAGGTACAGGGCACTGGCATTAGGAATGGTGGCCCATTTTCTGTGTCTTTGCCACTCCTGTGAACCCTACTCAAGACTAACACTAATTCAGCTCAAACTAGAATGCAAATGGCTGATTACGGGGAAAAGAGCTATGGTTTCCTGAGATAAATTAATACCTTCAAAGGACAATCTTTAACCCAAGAGGATGAATTTCTGATTTGGGTGATATTAGGTTTCCAGATATTCTACCAGGGAAGTTCTTCTCCACCCATACCCCCTCTTCACCATCTCACTGCATGAGTAATCATCTCCTGTATCTAGGCCTAAAGCCAGTTCTAAACATATTCATTTAAATCTAGGTGGCATAGTAAGTTATGAAGAACCATACCTGATAATGGTCTCAAGGCTCAAATCACTATGTCCTTGGGCCAATCACTTAAACTCTTTAAATCTCATCTCTAAGAGGGGAAAATAATAGCTACTGAAAGAGTTGTTAGAAAAAAAGGCAGGAGGACATATGGGTACTTTGTAGAGTGGTATATATATGTCATATGATAGTCCTGAATTGACAAGTTCCAATGAGCAATCCAAGCTACTCATTCCATCTTCTTACATCATTACAAAGCAACTGACATCAATGAGACCTGATGCTCAGACAACATCCAAGGTCTGAGAGCTACTGAGAGAGCTGCGTGTGAGTAAAACTAATAAAAGAAGTTTTAAAATGTAAGAAAGTTTATGTAAGATCACGATTTTTTTAAGCAGATGGAGACAAGTGTAAGGAATGACAAAAGCTGGCATCTGAGAGCCAGTCCTCCGCACATCCACTCAGCCATGTCCCAAGCCTTCACTAGAAGATCCAGGGACTACTTAAAGAACACAGCCCCATTCTAACCAGGAGGTCATCTGCCTGAGATGGAGCATGACAAAAATTAATCTGGGTTTTAAAGGCCAATCTGGGATGGGCTTCAAGATAACTAGACGCATCTGGTACTCACCTCCTTCACAAAGAAGAACCAAAATAGTGAGTAGATAATCATACTTTGAATACATAATTTAAGATAGAACAGCAGAATTCCACAGAGAAGTGACAGCAAACATGGAAGGCAAAGGAGAAGGAAGTGAGGCAGCCTGCTCTCCCAGAGCATCTGGAAACCTGGAGAAGCTCCCTAATGTGGGCAAACAGTAAGTGAGAGACCCCCAGTGGTCCACATTCCCACCACAGACTTCTACAATCATAGCCACAGGAGAGCCGCTTGACAGTCATGGGCCCTCAGGCTAACATAGGAGGTGCTTGGAGATTGCTCAATAGCATTGATCCAGAGAGGGAGCTCACACTGGGTCCCACACATCCATAGTTCTAAGCAGTTACAGCACAGCACCATTCTGGAAACCCTGCCCTCACCAGAAGGCATTCTGCTTTAGGTCCCAACAGAACCTCTATCTCTATACCCCTTTGGTCCCACTGACATCCCCCACCTGCAGCTGCTGCTACAACTAACAGCAAGCTGGCAAGAGCCACTGGGAGCAAGCAAACATCACCCCTGCAATTCCCCACTGAGCAGAGGAACTACCATGTATTTCCATGTACCTTGAGGTCAGGCTTTCCTGCCCACAGCCACTACTGCTCCCAGCTGCCACCACCAGGGCCAAACTTCTGCCTAGACATCCAGGCATTTCCATACGTCCTCTGAAATCTAGGCAGAGGTTCCCAAACTTCAGTTCTTGACTTTGGTGCGCTAGCAGGCTCAACATCACATGGAAGCTGTCAAGACTTGAGGTTTGCACCCTCTGAAGCCATGGCCTCAGCTATAACTTGGCCCCTTTTAGCCATGCCTGGAGCAGCTGGGATGCACAGCACCAAGTCTAGACTGTACACACCACATGGACCCTGGGTCTGGCCCACAAAACCATTGATTCCTCCTAGGCCTCTGGGCCTGTGATAGGAGGGGCTACCGTGAAGACCTCTGACATGGCCTGGAGACATTTTCCCCATCGTCTTGGTGACAATATTCGGCTCCTCATTACTTATGCAAATTTCTGCAACTGGCTCAAATTTCTCCTCAGAAAATGGGATTTTCTTTCCTATTACACTGTCAAGCTGCAAATTTTCCAAACTTTTATGCTCTGTTTCCCTTTTAAAACTGAATGCCTTTAACAGCACTCAAGTCACCTCTTGAATGCTGTGCAACTAAGAAAGTTCTTCTGCCAGATATCCTAAATCATCTCTCTCAAGTTCAAAGTTCCACAAATCTTTAAGGTAAGAGCAAAATGTCACCAGTCTCCTTGGTAAAATATAACAAGAGTCACCTTTGCTCCAGTTCCCAACAAGTTCCCCATCTCCATCTAAGACTACCTCAGGCTGGACCTTATTGTTCATATCACTAAAAGCATTTTTGTCAAAGCCATTCAACAAGTCTCTAGGAAGTTCTAAACTTTCCCACATTTTCCTGTCTTCTTCTGAGCCCTTCAAATTGTTCCAGCCTCTGCCTGTTACCCAGTTCCAAAGCTGATTTCACATGTTCAGATATCTTTTTAGCAGTGCCCCACTCTACTGGTACCAATATACTGTATTAGTCTCTTTTCATGCTCCTGATAAAAACATACCTGAGACTGGGCAATTTACAAAAGAAAGATGTTTATCGGACTCACAGTTTGACATGGCTGGGGAGGCCTCACAATCACAACAGAAGGTGAAAGGCACATCTCACATGGCGGCAGACAAGAGAAGAGAGAGCACGCGCAGGGAAACTCACATTTTTAAAACCATCAGAACTCATGAGACTCATTCACTATCACAAGAACAGCACAGGAAAGACCCACACCCCCCACACCCCCCCCGCCATTCAAATATCTCTCATTGGGTTCCTCCCATGACATACGGGATTTGTGGAAGTTACAATTCAAGATGAGATTTGGTGGGAACACAACCAAACCATATCAGCATGTAACAAAATAACACATGCACCCCATAAATATATATAAATATTATGTATCAATTTTTAAAATTTAAAAAGAGTTGATTAACCTATGGGCAAACAAGAGGATCTGCTATGAATAAGGGGCAAATAAACACGTTTGGGCTCAGAATATGGGTGATTATAATGTTCCAGGTAAATTGTGAGATGAGGAACGTCAGTCAAAAAAAAATCCCATAAAAGTTCTAAACTCCCTTGTCTTGTTATTCTTGTAACAGGCTGCATGTGGTCGGGGATGGGATATATGAGAAGATTAATTTGATGGGAGAAGGTAATGGTGATTGAGCCTGAATAACTGAGCAAGGTTCAAAAAGAATAGCTTTAAATAACACTAACATGAAGGATTCTCCAGAGGAATCTGCTTGCAGTTTTCTTTTTTTTTCTTTTTCTTTTTTTTTTTTTTATTTGAGACAGTCTCACTCCAGGCTGGAGTGCAATGGCACAATCTTGGCTCACTGCAACCTCCACCTCCCAGGTTCAAGCAATTCTCCTGCCTCGGCCTCCTGAGTAGCTGGGACTACAGGTGCAAGCCACCATGCCCAGCTAATTTTTGTGTTTTTAGTAGAGATAGGGGTTTTACCATCTTGGCCAGGCTGGTCTTGAACTCCTGACCTCAGGTGATCCACCCGCCTTGGCCTCCCAAAGTACTGGAATTACAGGTGTGAGTCACCACGCCTGGCCAATATTAATATACTAACTATAGCTACATTGTTTCTTGGATATATTTCTAATTCATAAAGGGTATTTATTTTTTAGGCTGATGACTTTTCTTTTTTTTTTGTTTGTTTGTGTTTTTGAGACAGAATCTCTCTCTGTCACCCAGGCTGGAGTGCAGTGGCACGATCTCGGTTCACTGTAACCTCCACCTCCTGGGTTCAAGTTAATCTCCTGCCTCAGCCTCCTGAGTAGCTGGGACTACAGGCACATGCCACCACACCCAGCTAATTTTCTGTATTTTTAGTAGAGACAGGGTTTCACAGTGTTAGCCAGGATAGTCTCAATCTCCTGACCTTGTGATCCACCCACCTTGGCCTCCCAAAGTGCTGGGATTACAAGGTGTGAGCCCTGCCAACGTTTCTTGCATGTTATCAAAAGTAGTGCAACTATAACTACTAAAACTATGGTGGGTAAGGTGTTGTTGTTGGTGTTGGTGTTGGTGTTGGTGTTGTTATAAATAGGACAGTGGTACTTGCAGGATTTTTTATTAAACAGTGTGGCCCATGGACTGAGAAAGTTTGTTTAATAACACTTGCATGGAGATTAGTGAGTTCCCTTGAATTTTAAGGAACCTGTCTTCTGCAATGTGACTTTTCCCTTTAGATGAGTGATTTTTTAAAGAAGTAAGAATAGCAAAGTTGCATAATAATTTAAATCCAAAAAATGATAAATTTTTACATTTTAACAAGAGTAACATGAACTGAAAATTTAGCCCAAAAGGCTCTGGGTGATTCTACGGAAACTTTCCAAGCAGCAACCCCCAAGCCCAGGGAATAGGGTTTTCACTGCCTCCCTTTAAAAACACTCCTTTACAATCCTGCAGTCAAATAGGCCCATCACATTCTACTGAATGGTTTCAAATTTGCGTGTCTTTCTTCTTCTGAATAGCTGAGCTAAAAGACATCAGCTCCCTTAGGTTTATTGAATTAGTCTTCCTGAGTTAAAGAATTTATGGAGTATATGACTCCCTTACTTTGCCTTTAACATTTAGAAGAGCTGAAAATAGAAGTCCTCACCAGAAAGAAACTTTTTCATTAGGACTTTAAGCCCAAGAGTTGCAGATAATGATGCAAATCATTATTCTTTTCCTCAAGGGACCTAGGTTCACACGTTATGTTATTTATAAAGACCACTGGGAAAAGTTCAGAATGAAAAAAATAACAGCTCTTTCCAAACCAGTGTTCACTGGCTTCTATAGCATAACTTGGGAATATAACTGTGCTAATAGAGTCTAATTCTTTTGCCCATTTTCCTTTCCTATCTCACTATTGCTCCTGCTTGGAATGAGTCAGAATCCCAAGAGGGAATGGGTAGGTACCACACCCCACTAATGGGGATTTCCTAACATCATACATTTGGCAAGAACAAAAGGAATCTTTTAAAAAATGCACGAAACACAAATGAATTCTAGCCCAACAAAGTCAGCCAACAATTCTCTGACTCCGTGGCAAGTCACTGGCCCTGAAGGATCTGAAGTTTCCCATTTACAGAAGCTCCCACGTGTTGAGGCATCTGTTTGTTTCTGGTGGATAACATGGCAACATTATTTTATACCTTATTTGGCCTTATTCATATGTACAGCATTAAAAGTTAGATTTTCAAATCAAATTGTCAATAAAATAACAACAGGATGCCTTAAATTTGAATAATAGGCTTCAACATGGCTTTGGGTTACCACGGATTTTTCCACTTTCCTCAAGGGCAGCTTTCCTCCTCTACTCAAACTGATAAATACTTTGGTAAAAATGCAGAGCCCATGGAGGACTGTGTAGCTGAGAGGTGAAGACAGCTGGACTTCCTGAGTCCAGTGGGGACTTGGAGAACTTTTCTGTTTAGCTAAAGGGTTGTAAACACACCAATCAGCACTCTTTGTGTCTAGCTAAAGGTTTGTAAATGCACCAATCAGCACTCCGTAAAAATGCACCAATCAGTACTATGTGTCTAGCTAAAGGTTTGTAAATGCACCAATCAGCACTCTGTAAAAATGGACCAATCAGTGCTCTGTAAAATGGACCAATCAGCAGGATATGGATGGGGCCAAATAAAAGAATAAAAGCTGGCCACCCCAGCCAGCAGAGGCAACCCACTCCGATCCCCTTCCACGCTGTGGAAGCTTTGTTCTTTCACTCTTTGCAATAAACCTTGCTGCTGCTCACTCTTTGGGTCCGCACTACCTTTATGAGCTGTAACACTCACTGTGAAGGTCTGCAGCTTCACTCCTGAAGTCAGCAAGACCATGAACCCACTGGGAGGAACGAACAACTCCGGAGGCACCACCTTTAAGAGGTATAACACTCACTGCAAAAGTCTGCAGCTTCATTCCTGAAGTCAACAAGACCACAAGCCCACCAGAAGAAAGAAACTCCAGACACATCTGAACATCTGCAAGAACAAACTCTGGACACACCATGTTTAAGAACTGTAACACTACCCGTGAGTGTCTGCCGCTTCATTCTTGAAGTCAGCGAGACCAAGAACCCACCAGAAGGAACCAATTTTGGACACAGAGCTACAATTCAGTTGCATCTTCTGGAGGCCACAGAAATAATTCATGGCTAAGAATCACAGATAATCATCCCTCCCTTTCACCCTAGAAATGGCCTTGAGTGCAATGCTCATCTTGGGCGAGAACCTTACTTTATCCTCTAAGCAGTTTCATCTTTTGAATGGAATTCACAACTTCTTGGGTTTACTGTTCGCCATATCAGATGACATTCCCTCTGAGGTCTAAATGTTAGCATATTCTCTTTTGTAAAGTTAGCAAATAGTATTTTCCTCGTCAGAATAGCCCACTGATATTTTGTATACTATGATACCTTGACATTTGAATACACAATTAATATCAGATCTGGAAGACTTGCTACTGCCCAGGGTAGGTGACAAACACCTTCCCCTGGTCTCACACAGCTAAGATGTTATATGGCACAAGAGTAATGAAAAGAGAAATCCATGAAGGAGACAGAAAAGAAGTAATTGAATCCAAGCAAGTAACTTGTGAGAGGCAAAGATCGTGTCTTGTTTGCGTCTATCAGAGGCCTAGTGGAGTGCCTAGCACAGAGAAGATTTCAATCGACACTTTCCGAACACATAGGTGAATGAATGAATAAATGAATCAAAAAGAAATCAAAGTTAGAGTTCCTTGAGCAATTTCTACTGACTAGTGACTCTTTTTGGTTTCCCTATTCATACTGTTGAAGGTGGAACATTCTAAATCAGAATGACATAGCAGTGTGGAGCACCACTCTGGTTGTGGAGCAGGGTTGTACAGATCGAGGACTCTAGCTCCATTGCTAATTGCCTGTGTGGCCCTGAGTAAGTCTCCTCAGTGAGCTTCAGTTTCATTATGTGTAAAATGGTAATAATAAATACACAAATGTTGAAATTGGCCCAATTTTTCCATGGAACTAATGGGCTTTTTCAGTAAATATAAAAATTGATTCTTTTGGTCTTAAAGCTGAAAATTACAGCTGTCTTCTCTGAGCCCCCTTCTCAGAAAACACAGTATCAAGGAACTGAAACTTACCAGAACTGAAACATTCAGGCAATGAGATGCCAGACCCCTCATCCGTCATAATTCCCTAACTGACCACCTGCTTCCTACTGACCAATCCTCTTCCTTCCCTCTCCCTAATTCCTGTTTTCTCACACATAGTTACATTCCTTCCCCACTATATAAACACCTAATTGTAGTCAGTTGGGGAGACCAATTTGAAACTTACCCCCCATCTACCAGCTATCAACTGCATTAAAAAGACTTTCTTCCCTGGCAATACTCATTGGCTCAGGGATTGGCTTTCTGTATAGTGAGCAACAGGACCTTGGTTGAACCGCTGGTATTTGGCAACAGTTTCACGAGGTTGTTAAGAGGATTAAGTGAAATAAAAAACATAAAGTCCTTAGCACAAAGCCAGACAACAGTAAGCACTCAATATTTGCGGTATCACTCATAATTGAGATATAATTATGAAGATGGTGCCAAATACAGCCCAAGTGAGAAGTTCACGGTTATGACTTTAAGTTGTTTTTCTGATTATCTTTATTAAAAGAATGATACAGGCCGGGTGCAGTGGCTCACACCTGTAATCCCAGCACTTTGGGAGGTCGAAGCGGGCAGATCACGAGGTCAGGAGATCAAGACCATCCTGGCTAACGTGGTGAAACCCTGTCTCTACTAAAAATACCAGAAATTAGCTGGGCGTCATGGCACACGCCTGTAGTCCCAGCTACTCGGGAGACTGAGGCAGGAGAATCGCTTGAACCAGGGAGACGGAGGTTGCAGTGAGCCAAGATCATGCCACTGCACTCCAGCCTGGGCAACAAAGCAAGACTCTGTCTTGAAAAAAAAAAAAGAATGATACAAATAAGTGAATAATAATGAATGCATAAACTGGGAAATGGGTAACTCATGTTGTCTCCTTACATGGTCTCTAATGAACAACCTAGTGCCAGCTGGAAAACCTGGGGTGGTTTTCTTCTCTGCAAGATTTCTTAGGGCGGAAACCCATCTATTCAGAGACTAGCAGAGTGCACACTGCATTGTGGGCATTCAGGAAGTGTTCAAAGCACAGAAACATTACTCATTATCTGTAAACGTCCCTAAGGAAAGATGCTAGCTACTATTTTTGCCTTGGATAAGCCCTCTGAGATTGTCCATAAAAGATTAAACTGGAATTGCTGACAAAGAAAATGAACACAAAAAAGGCATTGCTCTGTGGTAGGCAGATCTATGCAAACCCAGCCACAAAGGCCAAGGAAGTTAAGAGACCAAAGAAGGAGGCTGACAAATCCAGTTTCTCAGAAGGGAACATTTCATAGTGACTTACAAATAAAAGCCATAGTTTCCGGTGGTGGTGAGGCAAGATGGTGGATCCTGGCACCATTATCCCCCAGACCCAAGGCTTCTATATGATAGGGTGGGAATGTGTAGGACAACTGAAGTCAACCCCTCAAAGAAAGGCACAAATGTCATGTGACTCTCACTAAGGGCAGAATTTATGGTCAAAGTTGTTTTGACCTAAGGACAGAATTTACTTGAAACGTATGCTCTTATACAAGGAACAGTAGATAAAATAGAAATCTTAGAGGCATTCCCAGAACTGGGGCTAATCAAAAGTCAACATGGTGACTACCATCCAAGATGGAGTTGCTTTAGTCTCCACAGGCATGCTTTCTTGGGTCTAGCTGGATGAGACAGTTATTTGTGTAAAGACATTTTCCTTTTATAAGTCAATGATGTCAAAAATAAGTTAAGATTTGACTTATCTGCTAGGAGGTCAACTTGATCTTTCTTAGTGGCAAAAAATTGGGAAGATGTAAGGTTTTGTGGTATTTTAAAATTTCTAGAAGATATGTAAAAACAAGAAAATGTATAATCCTGACCTGCCACATGCGTTAAAAGTTCAGATTGAATCCTTTGATCTGGAGAGTAAATTTAAAAATAAATGAAATAATGTTGAGATTGGAGACCGATTGATTAATGTTCTTGGCAATCATTTGTTGTAATTAACACCCCCAAAACAGCTCAAAGATGGAATTTATAGCTTTTCAGAGCAATGCTGTGAAATAACTAAATAGATATATGTATATGTATACACGTAATACTGTGAAAGAAATATAAGACAAAATTCAAATGGAGACAATGAGGACATGGGGGAGCGCATAGAAAGGAAATATAAAGTAAACTATTCATTTGGTCCAGGCGCGGTGGCTCACGCCTGTGATCCCAGCACTTTAGGAGGCCGAGGTGGGCAGATCATTTGAAGTCAGGAGTTCGAGACCAGCCTGGCCAATATGATGAAACCCTGTCTCTACTAAAAATACAAAAATTAGCCAGGCAGTAGTCCCAGTTACTTGGGAGGCTGAGGCAGGAGAATGGCTTGACCCGGAAGGCAGAGCTTGCAGTGAGCCCAGATCGCGCAATTGCATTGCACTCCAGCCTGGGTGACAGAGTGAGGCTCCATCTCAAAAAAATAAAACTAAAAATAAAAACTATTCATTTACTAGTTTATTCCAAGGACCAACACATGCACATCCACACGCAGAGATAGTATGACAATTTTGACCAGAGAGCAAGACTTTATGCACATCACAATGAGTGTGAAATAGAAGAAATGAATAGAAAAACGGCAGACTGCTCCAACCTAGTTACATTGTACTTGTTGGATTTTAGATTAAACAAATTGGAGTAAATAAATTGATACCATATAGTGTTGCACATACTTAAACTATACAGAAGAACGGCAGAACTTCCAGTCAAAAGGCTTTTTACCACACTCCAGGATAACTTGGGAGTCATCTCTGAGGACTCCATAAGCTGCATGGAATCTATTATACTTTTATACAAGGTTGGTCTAGGTTGTGCCCTCTGGTGGTACTTTAGGAAATTTTGAGGGATTGGGGGAAAGAAGCATGGAGAGAGAGAGGAAAGGTAAAAAAGAGAAGGGCAGAGTAGAGGGTAGAAGTAGGGGATGGATTCCTTGAATGCCCACCATTTATACCATGCCAAGCAATTTTACCTAAATGGTCTCATTAATCCTCTCAACTCCACTGTAAATAGGTATCCTAAGCCTCATTTCATGGCTCAGGAAATGGAGGTCCAGAGAAGTGAAGAAATTGGTTCAGTATCACAGTATAATAAGTGACAGAACAAGATTATTCTCAGTTCTTTCTGCCTGCCCACTGCTGTTCTGCAACTCACCAGATGCCTGCATATGGTTGACCCTAAACCAGATTCCTCAACAAGTCAACAGCAACCCACCTGCCCTGGCCATTTAGCTATTGCCCACCATGTCATCAGGTACCCTTCCTGATGGCATTCCCAATCCTGCGAAGGACATCCCTGATTCCACATGAGGTTAAGGAGATGCTGTTGCCTACCCGTTTCACTCTAGGGAAATTCACATAATGATGTTTTTCACCCTAAATGCCAAAACCCAGAGTATTTTACAATGAAAAAAAACTCTTCTGAGTAAGCTGGAAGTCTACTCTAGAAGGTAAATGTGTCACTGGAGGGCTGATAATGAACTTAAAGTTACTATACTAGACATAGATGTTTTAAAAGATATTTCATTCAAGCCAAGTCTGCTAAAGCCCATTGAAAAACATTTTGACTTATTTTATTTGAAAAAATAAATGTGTGTTCCCTTTCAATGGTATGCCTTTCTATAAAGTTAATTACCACATTTTCCTCTATTCCAAGAACTGCATGCAGTAAACCTTGAGAAAAATGTTTTTCTCCAACTGCCTTTTTCTTAGAAATCTATTGACCATTTTGATTTTCATTCTCAATGCATAGCTACTTACATTTTGTTTTCCGTTCTCTTCTGGGGTGTGTTCACATTCATTTTGGTAGCCATTTTAGTTTGTCTCCTGTTGACTTTGATTTTATGTTTATTTCCATCAGACATACTTCATTCTTACTTACTTCTGAAACTGGCATTTATGCCAGAGATGGGTAGCTGCCGTCCCAATATCTGTTCTGCACAACCATGATTTCATGCAAGGGATGAAACTGCTGAGACAAAAGACTGTATTTCTCATCCAACCTTGTTGTGTCGATGTGATTAAGGTCTGATCAATGACACACAAGTGGAAGTGTCAGGTGACACTTATAGAAATGCTCCTTGACAGAGCACCAGACAGCTGGCCCGGGACTTTTTTGTTCTTCCTCACTTCCTTCCTCCTGCCAGATGTGTGAGCCTGAGCCCTGCTAGCCATGTTGGACCAGAGCGAAGATTGTTAGTCACACACGTTACATGTGGCAGAGCAGACAGGATACCAGGTCCAAGATAATGGTGGAGTGCCACGCCAGTCTTACACTGCCTATTTCTGGAGAGAAAAAAGGAAACTTAAGAACTCATCTCATTTAAGCCTGTGTTGCTCCTAGTGTTCTTACTAGTATCTTTACATAATTGTTAATAAATGCAATCTTCCTGGACTCCCCTGAGGATATGGAGTTCCTTTCTGGAAACTACAGATAGACCAAAGATACTTAATTTTCAGGTCGGGCCGCGGTGGCTCACGCCTGTAATCCCAGCACTTTAGGAGGCCGAGGCAGGCAGATCACGAGGTCAGGAGATCAAGACCATCCTGGCTAACATGATGAAACCCCCTCTCTACTAAAAATACAAAAAATTAGCCAGGCGTGGTGGTGGGTGCCCGTAGTCCCAGCTACTCAGGAGGCTGAGGCAGGAGAATGGCATGAACCTGGGAGGTGGAGCTTGCAGTGAACCAAGATCGCGCCACAGCGAGACTCTAGTCTCCAAAAAAAAACAAAGATACTTAATTTTCATCTAATCCTTTGGGATATGACCAAGTGAAATGTTCTAAGGTATTAAAAGTCTGATTAAAGACAAATCCTAAGACAGTAAATTTAACTTTGAGTCAAACTTCTGTAATACCACTATACTATAAAAACTGGCAAATAAAAATACAGCAACTTAAACACCATATTTTTTAAAATATTCATTGTCTCAAGGGCTGATGATGATCTATAAACTGAAAAAACTAAATACTAGGTCATGGCTATGGACCTTAGGTTGCAAGAACTAGCTTCGGAAAAACAAAAGTATTGGTTTACCTAACAAAAAAGTGCAATAATAGACCTGCTTTCCAACATGGCTGGATCTTCAGGAATCTGTCTCTCTTCAGCTCTCAGCTGTGATTTTCTTTTTATTGGTTTTATTCTGAGGCAGGCTCTTTCTATATGGCTGCAAAGTCAACCACTAACCGGTCCAAGACTACAGTTTACCAGCTTAAAAAAACAGTGGAAAGGCTAGATGTGGTGGCTCATGCCTGTAATCTCAGCACTTTTGGAAGCTGAAGTGGGGAGATCACCTGAAGTCAGGAGTTGGAGACCAGCCTGGCCAACATTGTGAAACCCCGTCTCTACTAAAAATACAAAAAGTAGCCGGGTGTGGTGGCAAACACCTGTAATCCCAGCTACTCAGGAGGCTAAGGCAAGAGAATACCTTGAACCCAGGAGGTGGAGGTTGCAGTGATCTCAGCCTGGGGGACAAGAGTGAGACTTTGTCTCAAAAAGAACAAAACAGTGGAAAGAAGTGGGAAAATATATCTTTTTCCCAGATATATTAGATTATCATTCAGCAAGTATTCATTATCGCCCCCTCAACTTTCATGAGAGCCTTTGATGTCAATATTGGTCATACGATTTGCTTTGGCCAATGGAATATTAGTCAGTGTGACATGAGTTTGGCTGAACTAGGTTTACACAGTGGGACGTGGTCTTTACACTTTGCTTTCATTTTGCTTTCATCATTAGAGGATTATGCTTTGAGTTGAGTAGCTACTGGCCCAGGGAGGATGAAGGACACATGGAGCAAAATTGGAGCCAAGCCCAGCCCATCTTACCTTGCGTAAAAAATAAATAAATAGTTTTCAACTGAGATTTGGAGCAGTTTCTCACACAGCGTATGTGAGGCAACAGCTGATTGGTGCATATGAAATTCCAACAAAATTGTTTAATCTCATTAGCTCAGGTCAGTAGTTCTTAAGTGTGATCATCAGCATTGCCTGGGAACTTGTTAACAAGTCATCAGGTCTCACCCCAGACCTACAGAACTAAACACTCTGAAGTAAGTGACCAGCAATTTTTGTTTAAACAAGTGCTCCAAGTGATTCTGATTTCCTATCAAGTTTGACACCCACTGACTTAGGTCATATGCCCATCCTTAAACCAATCTCAGTGCCTAAGGATTCAGGCCTGGAGTTGTAGGATGGCTCAGTGGCACTAGAATTACCTGAACTAGGGAATGGAGTCTAAGAGTGGACATTTCTGACAAGTCCATAGGTGATGCTGATGCTCCTGGTCAAGGGAGAACCTCTGTTGTAGGTTATGGGTGTCGCAGCAATAATTCCCTATTGGGAAATCAGCATCTGTTAATAAAAGAAGAAAGAAACAAAAGAAGAAGGATGCTGGTCAGGGAACAAATGCCAATCATGACTCCATTCTCATTAAAAGAAAAACATTCCAACCACCACAAATATTCTCCAACAATTCTGTAGGGACAGGGGAATCTGGAGTGAAAAGAGAAATCTCATCTGTCATTCAGTTTGTGAACTGATTGAGACAAGAACTGATTTTTTTGTCTCTTCAATTTTGCCAAAATTCAAAACAGAGCTCAGGAATCAAATAGAAAATGGCAGTTTTGCTAGAGAGAGCCATGTATCATTTTCCAATGTGATATGAATTGTCACATAAATCTTTCTTAGTACAATTCACTGAAGATAAATATAGTGCTTAAGGAGATAATGTCTATATATCATACAATTGTGTCATTTTGATCCATTCTAGTGAAACCAAGACAGCAGTCTATAGTTTTCAGTGATCCAAGATAAAAGACAGAATCACAGCCCCTGACTATTGCTGTTATTTTTAATCTGTCCTTGGTATGTAGAAATCAAAGAATTTTAAAACTCAAAGGACCTTAGAGATCATCTAGCCCAGGTATTACAAACCACCGGACAATGGACTACATTTCACCTCAAAAGGTGTTTTATTTGCCCTGTACAGAAGTGTTTTATGTTAATTAACATTTTCGCCATATTTTAAATTTTTCAACATTTTTAAATAAGTTTGAAGACCTGGTGCAACACATTATAGACATAAGTCTATATTCCCTCACAGCATGTTAAGTGGGAGGTGAATGCTACCAATGCTACCACCCTTTTTTTTTTTTTTTGAGACGGAGTCTAGCTCTGTCACCAGGCTGGAGTGCAGTAGCATGATCTGGGCTCACTGCCACCTCTGCTTCCCGGGTTCAAGCAATTCTCCTGCCTCAGCCTCCCGAGTAGCTGGGACTACAGGTGCATGCCACCAAGCCCAGCTAATTTTTATATTTTTAGTAGAGACAGGGTTTCACCATGTTGGCCAGAATGGTCTCAATCTCTTGACCTTGTGATCTGCCCTCCTCAGCCTCCCAAAGCGCTGGGATTACAGGCGTGAGCCACTGTGCCCAGCGTACCTCCTTTTGAAGGAGCTCTTACTCCTACTCCTCAGTTTGATGAGGACACTACAGCACTGTGATTTTACAACCAGATCTCTTCACTTGTCTCCAGGGCCTGCTGTGGTCCCACAGGCATTTATGTCGGCTGCTTCTCATCTAAACCAACTCCCCTGTTTGACCAATGAGAACACTGAGGTCCATGGTGATGACGAACTTTAATGCACATCATCTCTCAGGGGCAGACCAAGTCTGCATGGCTAGTTTTTCTCATTTTTAGAATATAGTTTCCCTTAGAGACAAATTTTTTTACCATAAATAAGAGAATTGTAAAGTTTACCTTTCAAATTCTACTCATTTGGGGCTGGGCACAGTGGTTCACACTTGTAATTCCAGCATTTTGGAGGCCGAGGCTGGGGGATCACCTGAGTCCAGGAGTTCGAGACCAGCCTGGCCAACATGGTGAAACCCTATCACTACTAAAAATACAAAAATTAGCCAGGTATGGTGGTGCACATCTGTAGTCCCAGTTACACGGGAGGCTGAGACAGAACTGCTTGAACCCAGGAGGCAGAGGCTGAGATGAGCTGAGATCACACCACTGCACTCAAGCCTAGGTGACAGAGCAAGACTCTGTCTCCAGAAAAAAAAAAAAAAAAAAAAAAAAATCTGCTCATTCCACCATGCTCAGTGGCTCACACCTATAATCCTAGCACTTTTGGAGGCCAAGACAGGAGGATTGCTTGAACCCAGGAGTTGAGACTAGCTTGGGCAACACAGCGATGTCTTGTCTCTACTAAAAATTTTAAAAATTAGCCAAGTATGGTGGCACATGCCTGTAGTCCTAGCTACTTGGGAGGCTGAGGTGGGAGAATTGCTTGAGCCTGGGAGATCAAGGTTGCAGTGAGCTGTGATTGCACAATTGCACTCCAGCCTGGGCAACAGAGCATGACCATGTCTCAAAAGAAAATAAGCAAATAAATAAAGAAATCCTGCTCAGTCATACTGAGGTAGGTGATAAAATCAGTATATAGCTTATTTCAGAAACCCAAAGAAGAACAAATCCATGAAGAATGTAAGAATGATAAACCACAAGTTTAATGTGAAGTGAATCTTACTTGGATTAGGTACCTTAGATAGTTTTAATTCCTTTGGCTAGAAAGTGATGGGTTTTTTCTGCTTAAAAGTGATTTCTTATACCTCATACCCATTAGGATGGCTACTATCAAAAAATACAGAAAATAACAAGTATTTCAGAGGATGCAGAAAAATTGTGATCTTTGTGCACTATTAGGGAAAATGTAAAATGGTGCAGCCACTGTTACTAAGACACCTGGGTCTAGATCCTGCTGCTCACTGCACAGAAAGCCAATCACTGAGACAATGAGTATTTCCAAGAAAAAAGGTATTAATCAGTTGATGCTGCCAAGGAGATCAGTCTCAAATCCATCTCCCTAACCAACTGAAATTACGGGTTTATATAGCATGGAAGAAATGTAATCACATATGGGAAAACAAGAATTAGGGAGGGGTAAGGAAAAGAAGTTGGTCAACAAGAAGCAGGTGATGGATTAGGCAATCATGATGGGTAAGGAGTCTGGTGTCTCATAATCCAGATGCAGTGATCTGGTAAATGTCAGTTCCTTGGCACTATCTGGGAGGCTGGATAGTTGCTTTATTTATTTATTTATTTATTTATTTATTTAATTTATTTATTTATTTATTTTTGAGACGGAGTCTCGCACTGTCGCCCAGGCTGGAGTACAATGGCATGATCTCAGTTCACTGCAAGCTCCACCTCCTGGGTTCATGCCATTCTCCTGTCTCCTGAGTAGCTGGGATTACAGGCACCTGCCACCACGCCTGGCTAATTTTTTGTAATTTTAGTAGAGATGGGGTTTTACCGTGTTAGCCGGGATGGTCTCGATCTCCTGACCTCATCATCCACCCATCTCAGCCTCCCAAAGTGTTGGGATTACAGGCGTGAGCCACCATGCCTGGCTGATGGTTGTTTTCTTAAGAAAGGTACTCAGGTAAGACAAATGTAACTGTTTCAAGTTTTAAAACTGAGAGAGTCAATTTCTATGTTTATTCAAAAGAAACCATTAGTTCTAGGGGACAATTGGGTTGGTTTCCCCATTATAAAATACAGTATGGCAGTTTCTCAAAAAAAAAAATTAAAATAAAATTAGCATACAATCCAGGAATTCTACTTCTGGGTATATATACAAAACAATTGAAAGCAGGATCTCAAAGACATTATTTGTACACTCATTTTCATAGCAACACCATTCCCAATAGCCAAGATAGAAACAACCTAAATTTGCCTGTCCATTAACAGATGAAAAGAATTCTACAATGTGGGGTGTGTGTGTGTGTGTGTGTGTGTGTGTATGGAATATTATTCAGCCTTCAAAAGGAAGGAAATTTTGATATATGCCACAACATAAATAAACCTTAACTACATTATGTTAAGTGAAATAAGTCAAACACAAAAAGATAAATACTGTATGGTTCCTTTCCTATGACTTATTTAGAATACTCAAATTAATAGAAACAGAAAGAAGCATAGTTGTTGCTGAGGACTGGGGTAGGGATAAATGAGGAGTTATTGTTTAATGAACATAGAGTTTCAGTTTTGCAAGATGAAATAGTTTTGGAGATCATTTGCACAATAATGTAGATATGTTTAACACTACTGAATTGCGTGCTTAAAAATGGTTAAGATGGTAAATTTCATGTTATATGCTTTTTATCATAATAAAAAAGAATTTTTGAAAAAGAATTTCTTAGTTAAGTCGACTAGAATGTTTTTTAATCTGGTGTAATTATTTCACAGGTCAGAATGTGGAATCCAAAGATGAAATAGAAAGCAGATATGTCTCATCCTGCTGAGGCTAACTGAACATTCTGGATACCTCTGGGGGAGGAGATCTTCCATTTACATGAACATAGCTAAGCAAGTTCAAAAACAAAGTCAGACTTTAAAAAGATTTTATTGAAATGACAAATTACAGAATGTTCTCTAGAGCTGGAACTAATAAATTTTTATATTAGAATTTCACCTCACTCCAAAAACTACAGTAAAAATGTTTGTATTTAGGCCAGGCATGGTGGCTCATGCCTGTAATCCCAGCACTTTGGGAGGCCAAGGCAGGAGAATGGCATGAACCTGGGAGGCGGAGCTTGCAGTGAGCTGAGATCACGCCACTGCACTCCAACCTGGGTGACAGAGCGAGACTCCGTCTCAGAAAAAAAAAAAGTTTGTATTTAATATGTTTCAAACTTACTCTAAAAACATAATGTGTAAAAAATTGAGAAATTCCATTGCTATAATTAAGAAAATTCAGATATGTGGAGAATAGAAAACATACTTTATAATATTTAACCCATCCTTATCTTTGGGATAAATAATCTAGTTTTTGGATTTTAATAATTTTCTCAATAAAGATTAATTACCTCTATTCACTAATCCTAGAGATCATTGTTCCTGACATTAACAAGCAAGGACAATATTGGTTGCTCACAATGTAATAGTTGTGTATCTACTGGGTCATCAATCACTGAGAAAATGTAAGATCATTTGTCAATGTCCCAGAAGGTGGTTCTAATGCAAACCACCCTCTGAAGACTTTATAATTGTTGACCTATATTTGTCTATTGAATAAGGGATCAGTAAGCCCACCAGCATGTATATCATTTTGTCTGAACAGCTTTCCACAGTCTCCTCTTCTCTAAAGACTGTCAAGGAAAGCACCACACTCCCCGGTGCCCCAAAAGCAACTCAATGGGCTGGCTTTGGTTCACTGGGGAACTTCATTCAGCTCCTCTCCTCTCTGTCAATGTTTCTTACAGTCTATAAACATTGTGCCCCTGGTTCTATATAGAAGAGTGTCTGTAAGAGACATTGACAGAGAAGAGCTGAATGGATGATTCTATTCAGCTGTAAACAGTAATGTTAAGGCCTATGGAATGGAAACTGGAATCCACCCAGGAAACAGATTAGTCTAGTCCTACAAGGCTAGGCCATCCTTGAAATACCAATTAAAAATTTGTGAGAAAAATGATGAAGAAGCCACAGTTATTACCTGTGTCTGGAAGCTCAGTTGCACCAACAAACATTATTACTAGGTGATAATACTCATGAATTCTGTGAGTGATGAGGAAGGGGGATAAGGGGAGAGGAAATAAAGCAATGAGACTAGTCTTCGCTCTTAAGAAGTTTGTATCTTAGTCAAGGAGATAAATGCTATTTATGCAATTCCAGAAAATGCATGGCAGTCTATAATCAACTATTAAAATTTGTGATTATACTTTTATTAAAAGAATTCAGAGGAAGGCTTTGCAATGATGGCTTCTGTCTGTAAATTTCAGCTCTTTGGGAGGCTAAGGTGGGAAGATCACTTGAGACCAGGAGTTTGAGACGCCCCTAGACAACATAGTGAGATCCCGTCTCTAAACAATAAATAATGAAATAAATAAATAAAATTTTAATTAGCCGGGTGTGGTGGTGATGCAACCCTATAGTCTTAACTACCTGGTAGACTGAAGCAAGAGGGTCACTTAAACCCAGGAGGTTGGGGCTACAGTGAGTTATGATGGGGCCACTGCACTCCAGCCTGGACAACAGTGCAAGACCCTGTCTCTAGAAAAAGAAAAAGAATTCAGAGGAAGAAAAGACCAAGGTGATGTAGGGTGTCAAGAAAGATTTCATGAACTTGATATGGTTCCCATTTGATAGAAAGGTGGAATTTGATATACAAAAATAATTTCAGAATGAACCACCCATATGCTCCTGCCTAAGTTCTACAATAAACACTTTCTATATTTGCTTTATCACACATTATGCTAAGTGACACAAAAGGCCACGTACTTTATGATTCTACTTATATGGGATATCAAAACAGGAAAATCCATAGAGACAAAAGTAGATTAATGGTTGCAGGTGTTGGGTGGGGGCAGGCATGAGGAGTGACTGCAGATAGGTAAGGAATTTCTTTTGGGGGTGATGAAAGTATTTTGGAATTAGACTGCAGTGGTGGTAGCACTACCTTGTAAATGACAGTATCTTGAACAAATCTGAGATCAGACCCAAAAGGTCAGTGGCCAATCTCTGTCCAGGAGAGAACACTACCCTTAATGCTTTAACCCTCTTATGGAAAACCTGTTGTAACAGTTAACTTTTTTTTTTTTTTTTTCCAGACAGAGTCTCACTCTGTTGCCCAGGTTGTAGTGCCGTGACATAATCTTGGCTTGCTGAATCCTCTGCCTCCTGGATTCAAGCAATTCTCCCGCCTCAGCCTCCCAAGTAGCTGGAACTATAGGCATGCACCACCACGCCCAGCTAATTGTTGTATTTTTAGTAGAGACGAGGTTTCACCATATTGGCCAGGCTGGTCTCGAACTACTGACCTCAGGTGATCCACCTGTCTCAGCCTCCCAAAGTGCTGGGATTATAGGTGTAAGCCACCACGCCCAGCCTGTAACAGTTAACTTTATATGCCAACTTGACTACACCACAGGGTTCCCAAATTGAACATTATTTTTGAATGTGTCACTGAGGCTGTTTCCAGATGAGATTAGCATTTGAATTGGTGGACTGAGTAAAGCAGATGTCCCTCTCCAATGTGTGTGGGCATCATCCAATCCACTGAGGGACGGAATAGAAAAAAAAAAATGGCAAAGCAAGGAGAAATTTGTCCTTTGCTTTCTGCCTGCCTGCATGAACTGGGACATCAGTCTTCGCTTGTCCTTGGACTTGAGACAAAGCAGGGACCCCTCGGCACCCCATACCATGAAAATAAAAGAAAATATTTGGTTCCTTCAAGGGAAATTCCAGGCACCTAGCTAGCCCTGAGAAGTAAATGAGCAACTTGAAAAGTAAGAAGGAATGGTAGCTTAAAACAATAGCCAAGGAAGTTACAGTTAGAGGATGTTTGGTGTTCCCTGTAGAAACTAAAGGCAACATCCTAACCTATGTGCCTGAGCTCTTTTCAGAAACCTGGATCCCCATCAAATAAACATGCTGGCATGCAGACCTCCAATAAGGGAAAACCGAGGAATGAACTCTGCGGTTCTTCACTCTAAAGTTCTTCCTGAGGGGTCTGGAGGAAATCATGCCCATGAGCCAGAGCTAACATTCTTTTCTGCTAACCCCACATTTTAAAACAGACATTCTCTTCCTTCACTAATTGCAAATCAGAAAGTCTTTGAATCTACTTGCCTTAAGATATCCAACCGTTTTAGGCCAAATTGATGTGTAACCTCCATGTATTGATTTATATATATATATATTTTTTATTATACTTTAAGTTCTAGGGTACATGTGCATAACATGCAGGTTTGTTACATATGTATATCTGTGCCATGTTGGTGTGCTGCACCCATCAACTCGTCAGCACCCATCAATTCATCATTTATATCAGGTATAACTCCCCAATGCAATCTTTCCCCCCTCCCCCTCCCCATGATAGGCCCCAGTGTGTGATGTTCCCCTTCCCGAGTCCAAGTGATCTCATTGTTCAGTTCCCACCTATGAGTGAGAACATGCGGTGTTTGGTTTTCTCTTCTTGTGATAGTTTGCTAAGAATGATGGTTTCCAGCTGCGTCCATGTCCCTACAAAGGATGCAAACTCATCCTTTTTTATGGCTGCATAGTATTCCATGGTGTATATGTGCCACATTTTCTTAATCCAGTCTATCACTGATGGACATTTGGGTTGATTCCAAGTCTTTGCTATTGTGAATAGTGCTGCAATAAACATACGTGTGCATGTGTCTTTGTAGTAGAATAATTTATAATCCTTTGGGTATATACCCAGTAGTGGGATGGCTGGGTCATATGGTACATCTAGTTCTAGATCCTTGAGGAATTGCCATACTGTTTTCCATAATGGTTGAACTAGTTTACAATCCCACCAACACTGAAAAAGTGTTCCTATTTCTCCACATCCTCTCCAACACCTGTTGTTTCCTGGTTTTTTAATGATTGCCATTCTAACTGGTGTGAGATGGTATCTCATTGTGGTTTTGATTTGCATTTCTCTGATGACCAGTGATGATGAGCATTTTTTCATGTGTCTGTTGGCTGTATGAATGTCTTCCTTTGAGAAATGTCTGTTCATATCCTTTCCCCACTTTTTTATGGGGTTGTTTTTTTTTTTCTTGTATATTTGTTTGAGTTCTTTGTAGATTCTGGAAATTAGCCCTTTGTCAGATGAGTAGATTGCAAAAATTTTCTCCCATTCTGTAGGTTGCCTGTTCACTCTGATGGTAGTTTCTTTTGCTGTGCAGAAGCTCTTTAGTTTAATTAGATCCCATTTGTCAATTTTGGGTTTTGCTGCCGTTGCTTTTGGTGTTTTAGACATGAAGTCCTTGCCCATGCCTATGTCCTGAATGGTACTACCTAGATTTTCTTCTAGGGTTTTTATGATAATAGGTCTAATATTTAAGTCTCTAATCCATCTTGAATTAATCTTCGTATAAGGAGTAAGGAAAGGATCCAGTTTCAGCTTTCTACTTATGGCTAGCCAATTTTCCCAGCACCATTTATTAAATAGGGAATCCTTTCCCCATTTCTTGTTTCTCTCAGGTTTTTCAAAGATCAGATGGCTGTAGATGTGTGGTATTATTTCTGAGGGCTCTGTTCTGTTCCATCGGTCTATATCTCTGTTTTGGTACCAGTACCATGCTGTTTTGGTTACTGTAGCCTTGTAGTATAGTTTGAAGTCAGGTAGCATGACGCCTCCAGCTTTGTCCTTTTGACTTAGGATTGTCTTGGCAATGCGGGCTCTTTTTTGGTTCCATATGAACTTTAAAGCAGTGTTTTCCAATTCTGTGAAGAAACTCATTGGTAGCTTGATGGGGATGGCATTGAATCTATAAATAACCTTGGGCAGTATGGCCATTTTCACGATATTGATTCTTCCTATCCATGAGCATGGTATGTTCTTCCATTTGTTTGTGTCCTCTTTTATTTCACTGAGCAGTGGTTTGTAGTTCTCCTTGAAGAGGTCCTTTACATCCCTTGTAAGTTGGATTCCTAGGTATTTTATTCTCTTTGAAGCAATTGTGAATGGAAGTTCATTCCTGATTTGGCTCTCTGCTTGTCTGTTACTGGTGTATAAGAATGCTTGTGATTTTTGCACATTAATTTTGTATCCTGAGACTTTGCTGAAGTTGCTTATCAGCTTAAGAAGGTTTTGGGCTGAGACAATGGGGTTTTCTAAGTATACAATCATGTCATCTGCAAACAGGGACAATTTGACTTCTTCTTTTCCTAACTGAATACCCTTGATTTCTTTCTCTTGCCTGATTGCCCTAGCCAGAACTTCCAACACTATGTTGAATAGGAGTGGTGAGAGAGGGCATCCCTGTCTTGTGCCAGTTTTCAAAGGGAATTTTTCCAGTTTTTGCCCATTCAGTATGATATTAGCTGTGGGTTTGTCATAAATAGCTCTTATTATTTTGAGGTACGTTCCATCAATACCGAATTTATTGAGCGTTTTTAGCATGAAGGGCTGTTGAATTTTGTCAAAAGCCTTTTCTGCATCTATTGAGATAATCATGTGGTTCTTGTCTTTGGTTCTGTTTATATGCTGGATTACGTTGATTGATTTGCAAATGTTGAACCAGCCTTGCATCCCAGGGATGAAGCCCACTTGATCATGGTGGATAAGCTTTTTGATGTGCTGCTGAATCCTGTTTGCCAGTATTTTATTGAGGATTTTTGCATCGATGTTCATCTGGGATATTGGTCTAAAATTCTCTTTTTTTGTTGTGTCTCTGCCAGGCTTTGGTATCAGGATGATGTTGGCCTCATAAAATGAGTTAGGGAGGATTCCCTCTTTTTCTATTGATTGGAATAGTTTCAGAAGGAATGGTACCAGCTCCTCCTTGTACCTCTGGTAGAATTCAGCTGTGAATCCATCTGGTCCTGGGCTTTTTTTGGTGGGTAGGCTATTAATTGTTGCCTCAATTTCAGAGCCTGCTATTGGTCTATTCAGGGATTCAACTTCTTCCTGGTTTAGTCTTGGAAGAGTGTAAGTGTCCAGGAAATTATCCATTTCTTCTAGATTTTCTAGTTGATTTGCGTAGAGGTGTTTATAGTATTCTCTGATGGTAGTTTGTATTTCTATGGGGTCGGTGGTGATATCTCCTTTATCATTTTTTAATGCGTCTATTTGATTCCTCTCTCTTTTCTTCTTTATTAGTCTTGCTAGCGGTCTGTCAATTTTGTTGATCTTTTCAAAAAACCAACTCCTGGATTCATTGATTTTTTGGAGGGTTTTTTGTGTCTCTATCTCCTTCAGTTCTGCTCTGATCTTAGTTATTTCTTGCCTTCTGCTAGCTTTTGAATGTGTTTGCTCTTGCCTCTCTAGTTCTTTTAATTGTGATGTTGTTAGAGTGTCAATTTTAGATCTTTCCTGCTTTCTCTTGTGGGCATTTAGTGCTATAAATTTCCCTCTACACACTGCTTTAAATGTGTCCCAGAGATTCTGGTATGTTGTATCTTTGTTCTCATTGGTTTCAAAGAACATCTTTATTTCTGCTTTCATTTCGTTATGTACCCAGTAGTCATTCAGGAGCAGGTTGTTCAGTTTCCATGTAGTTGAGCAGTTTTGACTGAGTTTCTTAGTCCTGAGTTCTAGTTTGATTGCACTGTGGTCTGAGAGACAGTTTGATATAATTTCTGTTCTTTTACATTTGCTGAGGAATGCTTTACTTCCAATTATGTGGTCAATTTTGGAATAAGTGCGATGTGGTGCTGAGAAGAATGTATATTCTATTGACTTGGGGTGGAGAGTTCTATAGATGTCTATTAGGTCCGCTTGGTGCAGAGATGAGTTCAATTCCTGGATATCCTTGTTAACTTTCTGTCTCATTGATCTGTCTAATGTTGACAGTGGAGTGTTGAAGTCTCCCATTATTATTGTATGGGAGTCTAAGTCTCTTTGTAAGTCTCTAAGGACTTGCTTTATGAATCTGGGTGCTCCTGTATTGGGTGCATATATATTTAGGATAGTTAGCTCTTCCTGTTGAATTGATCCCTTTACCATTATGTAATGGCCTTCTTTGTCTCTTTTGATCTTTGATGGTTTAAAGTCTGTTTTATCAGAGACTAGGATTGCAACCCCTGCTTTTTTTTTGTTCTCCATTTGCTTGGTAGATCTTCCTCCATCCCTTTATTTTGAGCCTATGTATGTCTCTGCATGTGAGATGGGTCTCCTGAAGACAGCAGACTGATGGGTCTTGACTCTTTATCCAGTTTGCCAGTCTGTGTCTTTTAATTGGAGCATTTAGTCCATTTACATTTAAGGTTAATATTGTTATGTGTGAACTTGATCCTGCCATTATGATATTAACTGGTTATTTTGCTCATTAGTTGATGCAGTTTCTTCCTAGCCTCGATGGTCTTTACATTTTGGCATGTTTTTGCAATGGCTGGTACCGGTTGTTCCTTTCCATGTTTAGGGCTTCCTTCAGGGTCTCTTGTAAGGCAGGCCTGGTGGTGACAAAATCTCTAAGCATTTGCTTATCTGTAAAGAATTTTATTTCTCCTTCACTTATGAAACTTAGTTTGGCTGGATATGAAATTCTGGGTTGAAAATTCTTTTCTTTAAGAACTTTGAATATTGGCCCCCACTCTCTTCTGCCTTGTAGAGTTTCTGCCGAGAGATCTGCTGTCAGTCTGATGGGCTTCCCTTTGTGGGTAACCAGACCTTTCTCTCTGGCTGCCCTTAAGATTTTTTCCTTCATTTCAACTTTGGTGAATCTGGCAATTATGTGTTTTGGAGTTGCTCTTCTGGAGGAGTATCTTTGTGGCGTTCTCTGCATTTCCTGAATTTGAATGTTGGCCTGCCCTACTAGGTTGGGGAAGTTCTCCTGGATGATATCCTGAAGAGTGTTTTCCAATTTGGTTCCATTTTCCCCCTCACTTTCAGGCACCCCAATCAGACGTAGATTTGGTCTTTTTACATAATCCCATACTTCTTGCAGGCTTTGTTCATTTCTTTTTCTTCTTTTTTCTTTTGGTTTCTCTTCTTGCTTCATTTCATTCATTTGATCCTCAATCGCTGATACTCTTTCTACCAGTTGATCGAGTCGGTTGCTGAAGCTTGTGCATTTGTCACGTATTTCTCGTGTCATGGTTTTCATCTCTGTCATTTCGTTTATGACCTTCTCTGCATTAATTAGTCTAGCTGTCAATTCTTCCACTCTTTTTTCAAGATTTTTAGTTTCTTTGCACTGGATTCGTAATTCCTCCTTTAGCTCTGAGAGGTTTGATGGACTGAAGCTTTCTTCTCTCATCTCGTCAAAGTCATTCTCTGACCAACTTTGATCCGTTGCTGGCGATGGGCTGTGCTCCTTTGCAGGGGGAGATGCGCTCTTATTTTTTGAATTTCCAGCTTTTCTGCCCTGCTTTTTCCCCATCTTTGTGGTTTTATCTGTCTCTGGTCTTTGATGATGGTGACGTACTGATGGGGTTTCGGTATAGGTGTCCTTCCTGTTTGATAGTTTTCCTTCTGACGGTCAGGACCCTCAGCTATAGGTCTGTTGTAGATTGCTTGAGGTCCACTCCAGACCCTGTTTGGGTATCAGCAGCAGAGGTTGCAGAAGATAGAATATTGCTGAACAGCGAGTGCACCTGTCTGATTCTTGCTTTGGAAGCTTCCCCTCAGGGGTGTACTCCACCCTGTGACGTGTGGGGTGTCAGACTGCCCCTAGTGGGGGATGTCTCCCAGTTAGGCTACTCAGGGGTCAGGGACCCACTTGAGCAGGCAGCCTGCCCCTTCTCAGATCTCAACCTCCGTGTTGGGAGATCCACTGCTCTCTTCAAAGCTGTCAGACAGAGTCGTTCGCGTCTGCACTGGCCTCTGCTGCTTCCCCTGTTATTTTTTAGTTGTGCCCTGTCCCCAGAGGCGGAGTCTACAGAGACAGGCAGGTTTCCTTGAGCTGCTGTGAGCTCCACCCAGTTCGAGCTTCCCACCGGCTTTGTTTACCTACTTAAGCCTCAGCAATGGCGGGTGCCCCTCCCCCAGCCTCGCTGCTGCCTTGCGGTTAGATTGCCGCAGACTGCTGTGTTAGCAAGGAGGGAGGCTCCGTGGGCGTGGGACCCTCCCGGCCAGGTGTCAGGTATATTCTCCTGGTGTGCCGGTGTGCTTACCGCGCAGTATTGGGATGGGAGTTACCCGATTTTCCAGGTGTTGTGTGTCTCAGTTCCCCTGGCTAGGAACAGGGACTCCCTTCCCCCTTGCACTTCCCAGGTGAGGCGATGCCTCGCCCTGCTTCAGCTCTCGCTGGTCGGGCTGCAGCAGCTGACCAGCACCGATTGTCTGGCACTCCCGAGTGAGATGACCCCAGTACCTCAGTTGAAAATGCAGAAATCACCGGTCTTCTGTGTTGCTCGCGCTGGGAGATGGAGACTGGAGCTGTTCCTATTCAGCCATCTTGCTCCGCCCTCTTTATAATTTTTACTGTAACTTCAACTTTCCTAAAATTTATCCCCACCTTTAGATAACACAAGCCATCACAGGGGTCATGTCTCAAGCGTAAGCTGCCCAATTCTTCATGCTTGGGCCCCTCCTTCTCCCTCTGCAAACATTCATGTAGATGGTTGGCCTATAGCACAGGGTAAGCAGATCCCAGTTTGGTCTGGTAACAGAGATTTATATCATTGTGCCCCTGGTTCTTAGGCCTTTGGATTCATCTAGGTCTTCAGCCTGCAAAAGGTGGATCACAGGCGCATTAGTCCATTCTCACACTGCTATAAAGAGCGACCTGAGACTGGGTAATTTATGAAGGAAAGAGGTTTAATTGACTCATAGTTCCTCAGGCTGTACCAGTAGCATGGCTAGGAGGCCTCAAGAAACTTACAATCATGGCAGAAGAGAAAGGGAAAGCAAGCACATCTTACCATGGCAGAGCAGGAAAGAAAGAAGAGGGAAGTGCAACACACTTTTAAACCATGAGATCTGATGAAAACTCACTCACTAACATGAGAACAGCCAGGGGGAGATCCATCCCCACAATCTAATCACCTCCCACCAGGCCCCACCTCTAATTCAACATGAGATTTGACAGGATACAAATCTAAACCTTATCATTCTGCCCTGGCCCCTCCCAAATCTCATGTCCTTCTCACATTTGAAAACCAGTCATGCTTTCCCAACAATTCCCCAAAGTCTTAACTCATTCTAGCATTAAATCAAAAGTCCAAATCCAAAGTCTCATCTGAGACAAGGCCAAGTCCCTTCCACTTGTGAGCCTGTAAAATCAAAAACAAGTTATTTCCAAGATAATACAGACATACAGGCATCAGGTAAATACTTCCATTCCAAAAGGGAGAAATTGACCAAAACAAAGGGGTCCCAAGCAAGTTCAAAACCCAGCAGGATAGTCATTAAATCTTAAAGCTCCAAAATGATCTCCTTTGACTCCATGTCTCACATCCACAGCACACTGATGCAAGGGGTGGGCTCCAAAGGCTTTGGGCAGCTCCACCCCTGTGGCTCTGTAGGGTATGTACAGCTCCTGTGGCTGCTTTCACGGGATGGCATTGAGTGCTTCTGGCTTTTCTAGCTGCACAGTGCAAGCTGTCAGTGGATCTACCATTCTGGGGTCTGGAGGATAGTATCCCTCATGTCACAACTCCACTAAGCAATGCCCTAGTGGGGTCTCTGTGTGGGGGCTCCAACCCCACATTTCTCATCTGCACTTCCCTAGTAGAGGTTCTCCATGAGGGCTCTGCCTCACAGCAGACTTCTGCCTGGATATCCAGGCATTCCCATACATCCTCTGAAATCCAGGCAGAGGCTCCCAAAGCTCAACTCTTGTCTTCTGTGCACCCACAGGCCCATGGTCATGTGGAAGTCTCTGAGGCTTGGGGCTTGCACCCTCTCAAGCAACAGCCTGAGCTTTATGTCCTCTCCTTATAGCCACAGCTGGAGCTGGAGCAGCTTAGACACAGGGCACCATATTCCAAGGCTGCACAGAGCAGCTGGGCCCTTGGTCTGACACACAAAACCATTTTTTCCTCCTAGGCCTCTGGACCTGTAATGGGAGGGGCTGCTGTGAAGGTCTCTGAAATGCCCTGGTATCTGATATTTTCCTCACTGTATTGGCTGTTAACATTTGGCTCCTCTTTACTTATGCAAATTTCTGCAGCAGGCTTGAATTTCTACCCAGAAAATGGGTTTTTCTTTTCTACCACATGGCCAGGCTGCAAATTTTCCAAACTTTTATGTTCTGCTTCCCTTTTAAATATAAGTTCCAGTTTCAGATAATCTCTTGTTCACATGTATGAGCATACATTTTTAGAAACAGTCAGGTTAGCTCTTGAATGCTTTGCTGCTTAGAAATTTCTTCTGCTAGATACCCTAAATCATCTCTCTCCAGTCCAAAGTTCCACAGATTTCTAGGGCAGGGGAAAAATGCCTCCAGTTTCTTTGCTAAAGGATAGCAAAGATGACCTTTACTCCAGTTCCCAATAAGTTCTTCATCTCCATCTGAGACCAACTCATGCTAAACATCATTGTCCACATCACTATCAGCATTTTGGTCAAACCATTCAACAAGTCTCTATGAAGTTCCAAACCTTCCCACATTTTCCTGTCTTCTTCTGAGCCCTTCAAACTGTTCCAATCTCTGCCCATGACCAGTTCCAAAGTCACCTACACATTTTCAGGTATCTTTATAGCAGAGCCTCACTCTCCTGGTATCAATTTTCTGTATCAGTTCATTCTCACACTGCTATAAAGAACTACCTGAGACTGGGTAATTCATGAAGAAAAGAGGTTTAATTGACTCACAGTTTTTCATGCTGTACAGAATAGCTTCTTTCCTTCAGGAAGCAAGGCTAGAAGGCCTCATGAAACTTACAATCATGGCATAAGGCAAAGGGGAAGCAAGCACATCTTACTGTGGCAGAGCAGGAGAGAGAGACAGTGAAAGAGGAAGTGCCACACACTTTTAAACCATGAGATCTCATGAGAACTCATTCACTATCACAGGAACAGCAAGGGGAAATCTGCCTCCATGATTCAATCACCTCCCACCAACTGTATGTACATACACATATATATATATACACATACAGAGAGAGATTTATTATGAGGAATTGCTTTATATAATTATAGAGGCTAAGAAGTCCTTTTGATGTGGTTTGAACTTGTGTCCCTACCCAAATCTCATATTGAATTGGAGGAGGTGTCTGGTAAGGTGTGATTGAATCATGGGGGCAGATTTCCCCTTGCTGTTCTTGTGATAGTGAATGAGTATATATATGTGTATATGTGTGTGTGTGTGTGTGTGTGTGTGTATCTATAGCTCCTGAAGGTTCTCTATGTATATGTGTGGGTATACATAAATATATGTATGTATGTATATAAACATATGTGTATATATGTATACATTTCTGTTGGTCCTCTATATGTATGTGTATATATACACATATATACACATATATACATATATACACATGTATATACAGACATATATACACATATATACATATATACACATGTATATACATACATATATACACATATATATGTATACACACATACATGCATATGCTTGCACACACACACATCCTTTTGTTCTATTTCTTTGGACAAACCTAAGTAATAACCTGTAAACACACAATAGTCACATAAACCTAAGAACAGATAGAAAATAGAGTGTGTGATTTTGTGAAATATATATGTGGTCTTTGACCTTGTTTCCTGGCATACAATTCCTAAAATTCTTAGATTCTCCAAATTGATGTATTTTTGTTGCTAATGATTGACTGATGGCTGGAGCCCTATGGCAGCTTCAAGATGGCGGTTGGTCACCAGAAAAATCAAAGCAGGATTAGAGAGTTAGGGTTTTCAGCCTGCCCCCTTTTATTCTGGGAAGGGGAGAGAGGCTAAAAGTTAAGTTGATCACCAATGGCCAATGATTTAATCAATCATGCCTACATAATGAAGGCTCACTAAAAGCACAAAAGGACTAGGTTCGAGGAGCTTCTGGATAGCCCAATACCTGGAGGTTCTTGGAGAGTGGCATGCCTGGGAAGGGCATGGAAGCTTCATGACCCTTCCTTCATACCTTACCCTATGCATCTCTTCATCTGTACCCTTTGTAACATCCTTTATAACAAACCAGTAAACCAAAGTAAGTGTTTCCCTGAGTTCTATGAGGTGCTCTAGCAAATTAATTGAGTCCAAGAAGGTGACCACGGGAATCCCAATTTATAGCTGGTCAGTCAGAAGCACAGGTAAAACAACCGAGGGTTTGCAGTTGGTATTTAAAGTTGGGGAACAGTCTTCAAGACTGAGCCCTCAACCTACAGGACCTGATGCTATCTCCAAGCAAATAGTGTCAAAACTGAACTAGAGGTTACCCAGCTGGTGCCCACTACAGAACCGATTGCTTGCTTGGTGTGTGGGAGAAAAAAATCCCACGTGTTTGGTCATAGAAGTCTTCTGTATTGATTGTTATTTGAGTGAGTAGGAAAAAAAAGCATAGCTTGAGTTTTTTCCACTCAGAAGAGTGATAGAAAAAAGTAACAAAAGCGTCTTTCCAATAATGTATAACAGAGCTATTCTTGATGTTCTTGATGGTTAGAAAACAACATGTTTATTTTCTTTTTTCAAAAAAAAAGGTTGGTATCTGTGATCTATTTTCATTTACAATTATAGCTAAATGTTTCCCAACACTTATTTGCCCTCTTTTTTTTTTTTTTTTAGATGGAGTCTCGCTCTTTTGCCCAGCCAGGATGGCATGCAGTGGCGAGATCTAGGCTCACTACAACCTCTGTTTCCTGGGTTCAAGCGATTCTCCTGCCTCAGCCTCCTGAGTAGCTAGGATTACAGGTGCCCACCACCACATCCAGCTAATTTTTGTATTTTTAGTACAGACAGGGTTTCACCATGTTAACCAGGCTGGTCTCAAACTCCTGACCTCAATGATCCACCTGCTTTGGCCTCCCAAAATGTTAGGATTACAGACATGAATGCCCTCTGCAATAAAAAAAAAGTAAGGAAATAAATAATAGCCTAGCAAGATTTCCTGTTTCTGTGTCACATCATCACTGTCCAATATCTCTAGACCTTTGCTTTTAGATGTAAAAAGACAATGCATAGAAAAGATATGAGTTACATAAAAGAAGCAGGATTTTAATACCAAAATGCTGTACTGCCAAGAAAATCTGTAAGGAAGAACAGAGGACCCAAAAACTCAATTCCAAAAACATAATTTGATTAACTACTTAGATCAAAATAAATAGTCAGAAAAAATGGTAATGGCTATATAAACACAGAAACTCTAATTTTAAAAAAATTTATGAGGCTGGGCACGGTGGCTCACACCTGTAATCCCAGCACTTTGGGAGGCCAAGGCAGGCAGATCATGAGGTCAGGAGATTGAGACCATCCTGGCTAACACGGTGAAACCCTGTCTCTACTAAAAACACAAAAATTACCCAGGTGTGGTGGCAGGCACCTGTAGTCCCAGCTACTCAGGAGGCTGAAGCAGGAGAATGGTGTGAACCCCAGAGGCGGAGCTTGCCATGAGCTGAGATCGCGCCACTGCACTTCAGCCTGGACGACAGAGTGAGACTCCATCTTAAAAAAAAAAAAAAAAATTATTCATATCGGTTCATTCCACTGATCCTTTTTTAAGCCCACCTTCTGATACATTGCTATTCTCTATGTGGCAACATACCAAAAATCACAGATGGTGACCAGGTCTTTAAACAAGAACAACATATTTTCCTGTTTGAATCACAAAACCTTAGAGCTGGAGATGACCTCAACACTTCCATTAGGCAGATGAATGGCTATCTTAAAAAAAAAAAAAAAACAGATGACCATTTTCTTAATTTATAAGCATTTCCAGAGACCAAGAATTTGAATTGAACCCAGAGAAGAATAAACTGTAAAATATTTGATGGAAAAAAATTTTAGCAAGATCACAAATGCAAGTGAACTCTGTATATTTTGTTTGTTAACTTTAACCTATATGTTTTTATACTCACTAACCAAGTTTAATATAAAAACCAGTGAACTAAATCTAATATAAAACTCATGAAAAGGGAAAACCAGAGGTGAACCAAAATTCAGCCCATTTTCATCAGGTTGTCATTATGGCTAGTTCAGGGAAAGAACTCAGCTCTCCATCAATTTGTGTAATGGTCAGATGACTCCTTTGCCCTGTGAAATCATTTCCATAGGCTGGCCTGTTTCTGTCACAGCACGAATTATTGTTATAAATAAGAGCTCCGTCTCCATTCATCATGGCAGGAGTTGAGAGTGGAAAGAGGCATGGGAACCCTATTTCAGGACCTCCAACCCAGCCAGACTGCATGCCACACATGCCAATGACTTCACAGAGATTTAATCCAGAGTCAAATCGTCTCATCATTTGCATTATTCATGCTTAAAGAAGTCCCACGCATAAACTCATATATAATGACACCAGCCATTTGTTGAACAACTAAATGAGTAGGCATTTTAGTGCTCATTCTATTGACAGAGTACCTTCTATGTATTTTTTAAATATATTCAGAGAAAACTGCTATTCATTTCTTCCTTTACCAAACACACCATAATAGCATAAGGAATAAAAGAAAGATCTTTGTTCTACTATAATGGCAGTAGTCAAAATACCACAGTTCATTTGGAACAGTCTCTAGTATAAACTAGTAAGAGAACAAAAAGTAATAGTTTGTCTCTTCTCCTCTTTGAAATAAGATTTCTCCACCACCACAGAAGTTCAATCACAAACTTTAGACAACTGATCATCAGATAAATTCAAGGATGTCTTGCCATTTAAAATAATCAGACATGTTTAAATAATATTTCTTAAAAATACAATGTTTTTGTCCACCACAAACAATGCAATCACCCAGAAAGCAGGACTTTTGCAGACAGGCCACAACAAGATCATTGTTGTCAAGCTTGGGATTAAAAATTATTTTACCAAAAGACCATGGGTAGGAAGAATTCCTTAAATGACATTGCAATATTTAATGAATTTTTAAAATATTTTCTCATAAATTATCTGGTCTCCTCACCAGGATTTATTACTAGTTACTTATTATCACTGAAACCATTCTTCACTGAATAGCCCAAAGAATCTTCTTCCTAAGTCTTAAAAACTTAAAATAAAAGCCAAATTTCACCATGCGGTCTGCAAGGCCTTTTATAAGCTGGCTGAATTTTTTATGGGACTCTCAAGTTCTACTTCTTTGTGACACAGAGAGGTCTCCCTGATATTCTCCTTAAAGAAGATTGTCCTTGGTGGTTTCTTTCTAATACGAATCACAAACAAACCACAATCTATGTTTTGATTATTTTATGTATTTACTTTGTTGTCTCCAGTGTCTAGAATAGGGCATTAGAGATAGATAGATGCTTAATAAGTATTTGCCAAATAAATACATGAATGAACAAACAAATAAATGGATGAATTATTTCAACCTCTCAAATAGTGTCTCTCTTTCTCTCTCTCTTCCCCTCCCTCTCTCTCTTACCCCCGCCCCCAACATACACAGGTGTCAGGCTTGTGGTAAAGGATCCTTTCCAAACTATTGCGTCACTGAGTTAAGAACTTGAAATACGTTGTTTGATTCATGCTAAGTAAGCTATTAGGTATCCCATCAGCCTGGATTTAAAAGCACCGAATAACCAGGGATAAATGATACCTTCTCTTCATCCTTGGAAAGACAGAACAGGCTCGGCAATAGCAGAAAAGCATGGGTAATGTTTACTGGAGATTTGTGATGCACCTTGATTGAGTCCCTTTACTTGACCAGCCAATGGGGGAAAAAATTCTGAGAATGAAAGCAGAACTTTTAGAGAATGGGCATTTCAGAGGTCAGGCCAGCAAGTAGCATAATTACTTCTGCCCACATTCCATTGGCCAGAACTTAGTCACGTGGTCCCAACTATCTGTGGGAAATGTAGTTTATCCACAAGTCAAGGAGGAAAAATAAAGCAAATTTGGTAAAAGCATTAAGTAAATTCACTTCAAATATCAAATTTTCTTCTGAAGATAGTTATAGTGGATCTCAGAGATTTTCCATTCATTTTTAATTATTTTAATTTCTGTATTAACACATGGCTGTTTTTAAATTTCTATTAGTTCGGTGCAAAAGTAATTTTGGTTTTTGCCATTACTTTAAGTTACGCATTTGGTCAGTCCCTTAGGGATGGAAATAGAGATCTCTCCTTTTGCTTATATTAACTATCTTCAGAAAATGTGACCCATACATTTCTGCCACCTTGTTTTTAATTTCTAGAGGCTCCTTATTTCTCTAAAGGTTCTCTTTTCATGTACATTCTGTTTCTGTTTCATTAACACTAATCTTCACATAGTTTCCAGGAATACTGATTATAGTTACTTGTTTGAATTTTCTTCTTACATTATCTCTGTTTCCTACAAGTACTTGTTTCTGTTTGTTTTGGCCTTTGTCCGTTATGTTAGATGATTTCCTCAATTTGTTAATGATTTACTACCCATCTATACTCAAAGTGAGGCACTACGAGTTGACATTAAACTCAGTGATGTGCAAATGTGTATACACGTGTGCATGCAAGAAATAGAGAGAACACCTTTCTATTACTGGGCTTCGTTGTTGAGTGACCAGAGCAGACTGGGCATTAACTTAGGGAGCTATCCACTGACAATATCTACAGATCTTTCTTATTGGGCTGGTCAGTGTCCCAGAAATCAAGAGAGAATCACTAAGGATTATAAACCTAGGCCAGGCGCCGTGGCTCATGCCTGTAATCCCAGCACTTGGGGAGGCTGAGGTAGGCGGATCATGAGGTCAGGAAATCGAGACCATACTGGCTAACCAGTGGAACCCCACCTCTACTAAAAATACAAAAATGAGCCGGGCATTGTGGCAGGTGCCTGTAGTCATAGCTACTCAGGAGGCTGAGGCAGGAGAATGGCGTGAACCCGGGAAGCAAAACTTGCAGTGAGCCAAGATCGTGCCACTGCACTCCAGCCTGGGTGACAGAGCGAGACTCCATCTAAAAAAAAAGATTATAAACCTGTTTGGCCAAAACTGGTTCTAGCATTTTCATCATTCAGCAGGTAGAGCATCACTTAATCCTGTTTTCAGTATAGGATTCACATTTTCAACCTGGTGTTCCCAGTTCACAGTCCCTTTACTTCATCCCCTCCAGAAAATAAATCTCCTGTTTTATATTAATGCTCAGGTAGTTGATTGTCTATGTGGGGTGAAGAGGGCATCTAGAGATCTAACCGCTTCAACCAATTCTCCTTGTTTTGGACCTTCCCATATCTGAACATTGATCATCACCTGATGTTTCCAAAATCTCAGGTTCTGCATGATGAATTAGCTGTTTCAAGGACACTATCCAGGTTTTCAGTCTTGCTTCCTAAGTGTGCTTTCTCTGAGCTGCCAAGTCAGTTACCAGTTTTGTGTCTAATTTCTAGCTTCAAAAATTTATTGTCATTGTGTCTTCTTTGTCCTTCTGGAGCCGTGCTTCCTTTTTCCTTCTCTGTACTGGGGTTTTGAGAGGGACTGGAGATAAAGCATGTGTTCAGTTTGCTATATTGAACTAGAAGGACTGGCATAAGATTTCCTTTTCTTTCATTGTCATTTTGTGTGTGCTAATGCTTCTACTGTAGCCAACATTTAGCTAAATTATAGTATCCCACCAAAAAAATCCCAATCCAAGTACCTCTATGAAACTAATCCATTCATAATAAGGGTTATGTTTATATGTTTAGATCTATTCCTTTTTGGTTATTTTATATTTTCTATTTATCAGCAAATATTTTGTGGTGGTATCAATTTTTATCTCTAGTGGTTCAGAAGACATGCATTCTATCTCTTTTTCTAGTACTATCCTTTACATTTTTAACAGACCTGTCTAAATCTGTATTCTTCTATAATTATATTAAATGAATCAATATCTATATATTTCCATAGAGAATAAAAGAACTTTATCACCTTACTATTTCAACAATATTTTATACTATAAGCTATGGAACTATAGGTCCAGAAAAGTTACTATAAATTTTCTTCTATATTATATATCAAACATTAATAAGATAATTATACCTTTTACAGGCTTATTTACCTATCAGTTTCTTATATCTTAGGCCTTATTCTTTCTCTGATTCAATTTTCACTTGCTACAATATATCCTTAAGTAAATCTTTCTGAAGCTTGTGAGTGATAAGCTTTCTGAGTTCTAACAGTCCTAAACAGAATCAACAAACTTTAAGCTACACCAAGGAAAAAAGAAGCCTCACATTTTACAAATCAGAGATGAAAAAGGAAACATTACAACTGATACCACAGAAGTACAAAGAATCATTAGAAATACTATGAGCAACTATGCTCCAACAAATTGGAAAACCTACAGGAAGTAGATACATTTCTAGAAAAATACAACCTACCAAGATTGAACCATGAAGAAACTGAAAACCTAAACATAACAATAGCAAGTAAAGGGAAACAGTAATAACAATAACAAGTAAAGGGAAGCAGTAATAAAGAATCTCAAAGAAAAGACCTGATGGATTCACTGTTGAATTCTACCAAACACTTATACAAGAACTAATACCAATTCTACTCAAATGATTTCCAAATATCAAAGAGGCAGGAGTACTTCCAAATTCATTCTATGAGGCCAGCATTACCCTTATACCAAAACCAAGCAAAGACCAAAAAAAAGAGAAAACTACAGACCAAAATCCTTGATGGACATAGATGCAAAAATCCTAAATGAAATACTAGCAAATAGAATTCAATAACACTTTTGTGCCATTCCTGCACTGCTATAAAGAAATATCAGAGGCTAAGTGATTTATAAATAAAAGATATTTAATTGACTGACAGTTCTACAGGCTGCGCAAACATGGTGCTGGCATCTGCTCAGCTCCTGAGGAGGCCTCAGGGAGCTTTAACTCAAGGCAGAAGGTGATGTGGAAGCAGGCATCTCACATGGCGGGAACAGGAGCAATGGGAGAGAGAAAGTGGTGGAGGAGATGCCACAAACCTTTAACTGACCAAATCTCACAAGAACTCACTACTGCAAAGACAGTATCAAACCATGAGGAATCCACCCCCATGACCCAAACACCTCCCACCAGGCCCCATCTTTAGCATTAGGGACTACAATTCAACATGAGATTTGTTCAGGGACAGATACACAAAATATATCAACACTAAAAAGATCATTTACCATGATTAAGTGAGATTCATCCCAGTGATGCAAGGATGGTTCAACATAGGCAAATCAATAAACATGATACATCACATCAACAGATTCAAGGACAAAACCCACATGATCTTTTCAATAGATGCTGAAAAAGTGTTCAATAAAATTCAACATCCTTTCACGACAAAAACCCTCAACAAATTGGGTATATAAGGAGCATACCTCAACATGATGAAAGCCATGTATGACAAACCCACAGCTAACATACTGAATGGGGAAAAATTGAAAACCTGATTTTTAAAAATTGAAAACTTGTTCTACTAAAATCTGGAACAAGACAACGATGACTTCTTTCACCACTTTTATCTTTTATTCAGAACAGTATTAAAGTCCTAACAAGAGCTATTAGGCAAGAGAAGTTTTTTTTAAAAAGGCATCTAAGTTGGCAAGGAAAAAGTCAAATTATCTTTGTTTGCAGATGACATGATCTTATGTTTCAAAAATCCTAATGGCTCTACCAAAAAAACTCTTACAACTGAGAACAAATTCAGTAAGATTGCAGGATATAAAATCAACATACAAAATCCAGTAGCATTTATATATGCCAATAGTAATCAATCTGGAAAAGCAATAAACCCCAATAGCTACAAAGAAAATAAAATACCTAGGAATCAATTTAACCAAAAAAGTGAAATATCTCTACAACGAAAACTACAAAACACTGATGAACAAAATTGAAATGGACACAAAAAAATGGAAAGATACTCCATGTCCACTGGTTGGAAGAATCAATATTGTTAAAATGTCCATGCTATCCAAAGCAATCTACAGATTCAATGCAATCCCTATCAAAATACCAATGACATTCCCCACTGAAATAAGAAAAACAATTGCAAAATTTGTGTAAAACTACAGAAGACCTAGAATAGCTAAAGCAATCTTGAGCAAAAAGAACAAAACTGGAGGCATCACACTACCTGATCTCATATACTACAAGGCTATAGTAGACAAAACAGCATGTGGCATAAAAACAGACACATAGACCAATGGAACAGCAAGGAAAATTGAGAAATAAATTCACACACTTAGAGACAACTCATTTTCAACAAAGGTGCCAGGAACATGCACTGGGGAAAAGACAAACTCTATAATAAATGACGCTGGGAAAACTGGATAACCATATGCAGAAGAATAAAACTACATCCCCATCTTTTACCATAAACAAAATCAAATTAAAATGGATTAAAGACTTAAATGTAAGACCTGAAACCATGAAATGACTAGAAGAAAACACTGGGAAACACTCCAGAAGAGTGATTTGGGCAAAGTTTTCTGGGCAAGACCTCAAAAGCACAGACGACAAAAGCCAAAATAGACAAATGGGATTACATCAAGCTAAAAATGAAGAGATAACCTACAGAATGGGAAAAATATTTGCAAATTATCCATCCAACAAGAGATTAATAACCAGCATATATAAGGAAAGCAAACACCTCAGTAGCAAATAAATAAATAATCTAATTTTAAAATAGTCAAAATACCTGAATAGACATTTCCCAAAAGATGACATACAAATGGCCAGCAGGTATACAAGGGAAATGCAAATTAGCCACAATGAGATACTATCTCACCCCACTCAGAATGGCTATTAAAAAAAAAAAAAAAATGCTAGCAAGGATGCAGAGAAAGGGGAACACTGGTACACTGCTGGTGGGAATGTAAAGTAGTAGAGCCATGATGGAAAACAGTATAGAGGTTTCTCAAAACACTAAAAATAGAACTACCAGCTGCATGTGGTGGCTCACACCTGTAATCCCAGCACTTTGGGAGGCTGAGGCAGATGGATTATCTGCGGTCAGGAATTCAAGACCATCCTGGCTAACATGATGAAACTGCATCCATACTAAAAATATAAAAAATTAGCCAGGCATGGTGGCACAGGACTGTAATCCCAGCTACTAGGGAGGCTGAGGCAGGAAAATTGCTTGAACCCAGGAGGTGGAGGTTGCAGTGAGCCGAGATGGCGCCACTGCACGCCAGCCTGGGAAACAAGAACAAAACTGTCTCAAAAATAAATAAACAAACAAACAAACAAATGTAAAAATAAAACTACCATACAACCCAGCAATTCCACTGCTGGGTATATATCTAAAAGAAAGGTGATTGTTGGGCTGGGCGCGGTAGCTCACGCCTGTAATCCCAGCACTTTGGGAGGCCGAGGTGGGCAGATCACGAGATCAGGAGATCGAGACCATCCTAGCTAACACGGTGAAACCCCGTCTCTACCAAAAATACAAAAAACTAGCCAGGCGTGGTGGCGGGCGCCGGTAGTCCCAGCTACTCGGGAGGCTGAGGCAGGAGAATGGCGTGAACCCGGGAGGCGGAGCTTGCAGTGAGCCGAGATCGCACCACTGCACTCCAGCCTGGGTGACAGAGCGAGACTCCGTCTCAAAAAAAAAAAAAAAAAGAAGAAAGGTGATTGTTATATTGAGGAGATATCTGCACCCCCGTGTTTATTGCAGCACTATTCACAACAGCCAAAATATGGAATCAACCTAAATGCCTATCCACAGACAAATGTATTTTTTTTAAAAAGTCCCGTCATTTGCTTCAGAATGGATAGAGCTGGAAGTCATTATGTTAAGTGAAATTAGCCAGGCTCGGAAAAACAAGGAGCACCTGTTCTCATTTATATGCAGGAGCTAAAAAACTGGATCTCATGAAAGTAAAAAGTACAGTGATGGTAACCAGAGGCTGAAGAGGGAAGGTGAAAGGAAAGTACAGAGAGAAGTTGGTTAATGGGTGCAAAAATACAGTTTGATAGAAGGAATACATTCTAGTGGTTGATATTATAGTTAGTAATTTATTGTATATTTCAAAATAGTTAGAACAGAAGAATTGTAATATTCCCAACGCAAAGAAAAGATGTCGGAGGTGATAGATATCCCAATTAACCTGATTTGCTCATTATACATTGTATATGTGTATCAAAATATCACATGTACCCCCAAAGTATGTACAACTCTGATATATCAGTTAAAAATACACCAAAAAAAACTTGTAAGAAGTGGATATCTCATATAAAATCCGAATTCCCGGTTTCTTTTGGAAAGCCTTGTGAAAGCTGCTGAAGCCAAGATGGAGTCACTTACGTCAGACCCAAACCAAAGCAGAGCCAAGAGGTCATGAGGGAGGGGACCTCATGCATGTATGTTTGAGATTAGAACTATTTTAAAGACTCTCTGAAGGCCCTTATTCACATATGCCTATCATAAGACCTATTTCAAGAACTCTCTGACACCACAAAAAATTCTAGATAAGATGATGCTTCAATGAAGACGTCTTTCCAACAATGATCGGCATTGCCAGTGAGTAATCAACAGCTCCTGCAGTGAGCCTCTATGACCAATGAAGTTAGTTTCAGGACTGCTTGTGTGAACTTCTGCTTTTTGCCTTTAAAAATTTCCCCTTATCCTAAACTCCTTGGATATGCCTATGATCCACCATAGCATGCATATCCTAAATTATGATCCCCTGCTCATTCCGGAACAAACTCATTTATTTTGAGAGCCACTCTCTCTGATGTTACTTGAGGTTGACAGTCGAAAGAATTGGAAAGACCGCAATTACAATCCTTTATGGCAGCAAATGGTTGGAGCTGAGTAGTTGCCAACCTCAGCATCTCTAGTTATTTATTTTACCTGACTCTCTCTATAAGACATTTATTTATAATTTTTGCAATGTCTATATTTTATAATTAAGATTTAATAATGAGTTAATGACAGAGCAGAAGTTAGGACCTGGGATCTTAACCCTGTCCATTACATTGGTTCAAATTGTTGGCGCACATGCCAATCAAGGGGGCTTTGAAATTCCTATTTTCATTGGAAACTCCCCACAGGCCTGTGACAGCTTATCAAATGGTAGATATTCCTTCCCATACCTGCCTCCAAGGAAGTCCCTGTATTCACATAAACCTAACCAAGCCATGATCATCTCATGTCTGGCTGAACAAGGAGGCAGCTAATCTCTTTCATGTGAGTTGACCCAGGGCATCCGTAAACATCCCTCTCACAGACTCATCAGCATTTCATGTATGTCGTGCCCATCAAAAACTTTTCATCTCCTTCTGCCTTTCCACACGACTGCTCTGACACTTTGTGGTACTCAAATGTCAAAACAACAGCAAAATGGCAGACTGTCAAATCTGGTGCTGAGTCCGGGCTCATAGAAACACCAGATGCTTCTGGTCACCTGGGAAATCACTGTGACAATAGCTGCATATCAAGTTCAAGGTCAAAGTAAACTCTTGGCAAATGCTGCAAAGGTAGAATTTCTCAGCAGCTGTTTAAATAATTTATAACAGCAGGATGTATGCCTGCTTGAAAAGTAAGACATAAGATTTCATGTAAGTGACATTTTCCTATTATGTCATAGAGGGTAAGGCAATTGGTTATCTCTGCACAGAAGGAAATATGATCGAGTGCCGATGATCCAGTCAAAATCCCTTCTTTTTACTCTGACCTTGTTCATTCTTTGTCATTGACTAAAATGGAAGGTTCTGACAGGTAAGGAAGCCACATAGCACCCCTCCACACCATATCCCAGAAAGATGATGTTATGTCTAGAAAAGGCAAATGTTGTGGTATTTGTTTGAGCAGGGTGGAAGGAAGGTACTTGCCAGGTTTCCAGTGTCTGAAAAGCAGACATTCTAATGTGGCTAATCTTTTTTTCTAAAATGTTGCCCTCAGACCCGAGAAGAGCCAAAGGCCCACTCAATTCCCACAGTGCTGACTCATGCTGGAGGCTGGGGGCTGGAGGTATGGTGTTTACTAGCTGATGCAGGAGACGAGGAAATTAGCTATGTAGATGCCTAGGGAAACCTTGGCCTATTCCACTACATAAGACATCCATGTGCTTTACAACATATACATGTATGTGTGTGTGTGTGTATGTACATGTATGTATGTGTGTGTGTGTGTGTGTGTGTGTGTGTGTGTGTGTATATATATATATATATAAACCAGCCGGCCGTGGTGGCTCATTCCTGTAATCCTAGCACTTTGGGAGGCTGAAGCAGGTGGATCACTTGAGGCCAAGAGTTCAAGACCAGCCTGGTCAACATGGTGAAACCCCATCTCTACAAACAATACAAAAATTAGCTGGGTGTTGTGGCAGGCGCCTGTAATCCCAGCTACTCAGGAGGCTGAGGTTCGAGAACTGCTTGAACCTGGGAGGCAGAGGTTGCAGTGAGCCGAGATCGCGCCACTGCACTCCAGCCTGGGAGACAGAGCAAGACTCTGACTCAAAGAACAAAAACAAAAAAAAACTTGGTTCTTGCATTTGTATAAAAATTTACTAATTCTAAACAGCTTTCACTAAATATCAAAATTTCAAATTTTTATGACAACTATTACAGACTACAACAACTTTGGTAAGAAAATTCCAGTTTCACTCGTCATCTGACTTCAAAAGTCCACCAAAAATTCCAAAAAAATGTAATATCACTGCATTTTATTAAATTTCATTCATATTATTTATTCTATTTTCATTACTTAATTTTTTTATTATAGAAGCCATTCACATAATTACCGAATTTTTTAAAATTCAGATAACATACATGGGTAACTAAAAATCATCAAAAATCTTACCACACAAAGTTAGAAACTTTTTCCTTTGGGATATCTCTTTCCATTTTTAACATAGTTTAGATAATGTTTTATGTACAGTAGGTATATTAGTCCATTCTCACACTGCTATAAAGAACTACTTGAGGCTGGGTAATTTTTTTTTTTTTTTTTTTTTTTTTTTTTGACACGGAGTCTTGCTCTTGTTGCCCAGGTTGGAGTGCAATGGCATGATATTGGCTCACCGCAACCTCCACCTCCCGGGTTCAAGCAATTCTCCTGCCTCAGCCTCCCAAGTAGCAGGGATTACAGGCATATGCTACCACACCCGGCTAATTTTGTATTTTTAGTAGAGAAAAGGTTTCTTGATTTATAAAGAAAAGAGGTTTAATTGACTCAGAGTTCCACAGGCTATACAAGAAGAATGGCTGGGAGACCTCAGGAAATTTATAATCATGGCGAAATGGTGAAGGGGAAGCAAGCATGTTTTCACATGACAGCAGGAGAGACAGGGAGAAGGGGGAAATGCTATACACTTTTAAATAACCAGATCTTATGAGAACTCACTCATGAGACAGCACTAGGGGGATGGTGCTAAACCATTAGAAACCACCCCCATGATCCAAACACCTCCCACCAGGCCCCATCTCCAACACTCGGAAACACAATTCAATATGAGATTTGGGTGGGGACACAGAGCCAAACTATATCACTTGAGTATACTAATTTTTCCACTCAATATTTTCAGGTTCAGAATATTATTCTGTTTTATGGTTATACCATATTTTGTTTATTCATCTTTCTCTTTTGGGCAATTAGGTTATTTCCAGTGTTTTGCTATCAATGTGTAGTATGCATCATTTTATAAGAATCTTTACATGCAATTACTTTCTTAGGTAGAGTATAGAAGGTGGAATTTAAAGGCTTATAGTTAAGAACTTGTTAAATATCCTTGATACTTATTGTTAAATTGCTTTATCTGAAAGACTTGTCAATTATTAATAGTATTTGCATTAACTTTTTTTATTTTCAAAATCTTTGCTAACTTCTTAGGCCCCTCAATAAAAATTTCAGTAATTTAATTTGCAAAATTACCGATGAAGTTGAGCTTTTTTCCTCATGTTTTGCCATTTGCTATTCTTCTAGGAAATATCTGTAACTTTGTCCTGCCTGCAAATTCACCAATATTTGCTGTTTTCATCATTATAACTTCATTGCATATTGAAAAATTGAATATAGCAAGTCCTCAATAATTACTCTTCATTTTCACATACTTCATAACAATTGTTTCCAGATGACCTTCACAATGATTTCATCAATTTCTTTTTTTAAAAGTCCCATTGAGATTTTGATTAGAAATTCAATTAAGACGGCCGGGCACAGTGTCTCACACCTGTAATCCCAGCACTTTGGGAGGCCGAGGTGGGCGAATCACGAGGAGAAGAGTTCAAGACCAGCTTGGCCAACATGGTGAAACCCCACCTCTACCAAAAATACAAAAATTAGCTGGGCGTGGTGGCGTGCGTCTGTAATCCCAGCTACTCAGGAGGCTGAGGCAGGAGAATCACTTGAACCTGGGAGGCGGAGGCTGCAGTGAGCCAAGCACTCCAGCCTGGGCAACAGGGCAAGACTCCATCTCAAAAAAAAGTAAAGAAAAGAAATTCAATTAAGACTTCTTTTAAAATATTCAGTCTTCTTGTCAGGAAAATAGTTTCCATTTTCTAAGTTTTCTTTTATATCTCAGCAAAATGTTAGTTGTTTTTTAAATAATAAACCTTACAAACTTAAAAAAAATTACTGGGCATTTTATTTGCAGAGACCTATTGTCAGTGGAATATTTTTCATTTTTTTTCTACTGGTCATTGATAGTATTTTGAAAAACTGTTGATTTTTAAGTGCCTATTTTGTAACATAGGTGTAGATTACAAAATAAAATTTTGGACTTATTTTATTTGTGGGGGTTTTTTTGTTTTGTTTTGTTTTTTTGACACAGGGGCCTGCTCTGTTACCCAAGTTGGGAGTGCAGTGGCACAATCTCGGTAGCCTTGACCTCCCTGGCTCAAGCGATCCTCCCACCTTAGCCTCCTGAGTAGCTAGGACCACAGGCACATGTCACCATGACTGGCTAATTTTGGTATTTTTTGTAGAGACAGGATTTCAACATGTTGCCCAGGCCAGTCTTGAATTCCTGAGCTCAAGGAATCCACTCACCTCGGCCTCCCAAATTTCTGGGACTACAGGTGTGAGCCACTGCACCCACCCAGATTTACTTTCTTGGGCTTTCTAGATATGTAATCAAATTGTCTATAAATAATGATATAATCTTGTCATTTCCAATAACAATACAAGCTGTTTTCACATTCTGCTTTGTTGCTGAATGCAATTTTAAGAAGCAAATACAATTTCAACACTGAGTTCAATTTAAAGAATAAAATTTTATGGCCCATTTTTGTGAAATATACCACAAAATACTTTATGGAAGCTGAGGCAGTTTGTCCTATTCTAGTCAGATGCATTCAGGAGAATGCCTTTAGACCTGGATATTCTAGTTCAAGACACCTATTGACAAATTGAAACATGCTAAGATGCACTCCAGGCCCTGGAACACACATTAGAATAAAACAATACCTAAAAATATCGAGGCTGTTTATTCTAGAGTGTAGAAACTCACTGGAACATGATGGAACAATAATTTTTATTAAAGTAAAGATTAGACAAATTGCATAACGTCTCCAAAGAGTAGCACTAAGAACGAGCTGCATGAGACCAATTTTTGGTCAATGGAAATAATTGTAGTTAAAAAGCAACACAAATAAATGATAAATGCTTAAGGTGGTGGATACCCCAGTTACCCTGATTTGCTCATTATATTTTGTACGCTTTATCAAAATATCACATGTGGGCCAGGCGTGGTGACTCACGCCTGCAACCCCAGCACTTTGGGAGGCCGAGACAGGCAGATCACGAGATCAGGAGATCGAGACCATCCTGGCTAACACAGTGAAACTCCGTCTCTACTAAAAATACACACAAAAAGAAGCTGGGCATGGTGGTGGGCGCCTGTAGTCCCAGTTACTCAGGAGGCTGAGGCAGGAGAATGGCGTGTCCCGGGAGGTAGAGCTTGCAGTGAGCCAAGATCGCGCCACTGTACTCCAGCCTGGGCGACAGAGCGAGACTCCGTCTCAAAGAAAGAAAAAAAAATCACATGTACCCCATAAATGTGTACAACTGTTTTGTATTAATAATAATTAAAAATAAAAATAATTTAAAGAATATCTGATGAGGTGGGCACAATTCTAAGGGGCACAGTATAGGTAATTATTGAGTATGTAAACTTCTGAGTCACATTGCCTGCATTTAGTATCCCTGACCTAGGCCAAGTCTCTTCAACTTTCTATGCCCATTTCCTTTGCTGTAAAATGGGGATAATAATACTGCCCATCTTGTTTATGAGTAAATTTTCTTTTTCTTTTTCTTTTTCTTTTTATTTATTTATTTTTTATTATACTTTAAGTTCTAGGGTACATGTGCATAACATGCAGGTTTGTTACATATGTATACATGTGCCATGTTGGTGTGCTGCACCCATCAACTCGTCAGCACCTATCAATTCATCATTTATATCCTGTATAACTCCCAATGCAATCCCTCCCCCCTCCCCCCTCCCCATGATAGGCCCCGGTGTGTGATGTTCCCCTTCCTG
>NC_045444.1:111146882-111176670 GCF_002776525.5 Piliocolobus tephrosceles | reverse complement strand
ATTTATAATCCTTTGGGTATATACCCAGTAGTGAGATGGCTGGATCATATGGTACATCTAGTTCTAGATCCTTGAGGAATTGCCATACTGTTTTCCATAATGGTTGAACTAGTTTACAATCCCACCAACAGTGTAAAAGTGTTCCTAATTCTCCACATCCTCTCCAACACCTGTTGTTTCCTGACTTTTTAATGATTGCCATTCTAACTGGTGTGAGATGGTATCTCATTGTGGTTTTGATTTGCATTTCTCTGATGGCAAGTGATGATAAGCATTTTTTCATGTGTCTGTTGGCTGTATGAATGCCTTCTTTTGAGAAATGTCTCTTCATATCCTTTGCCCACTTTTTGATGGGGTTGTTTTTTTCTTGTATATATGTTTGAGTTCTTTGTAGGTTCTGGATATTAGCCCTTTGTCAGATGAGTAGATTGCAAAAATTTCCTCCCATTCTGTAGGTTGCCTGTTCACTCTGATGGTAGTTTCTTTTGCTGTGCAGAAGCTCTTTAGTTTAATTAGATCCCATTTGTCAATTTTGGCTTTTGCTGCCGTTGCTTTTGGTGTTTTAGACATGAAGCCCTTGTCCATGCCTTAAAAAGAAAATCGTAGGAAAGAAACTCTCCTACAAAAGAAATACTCACATATAGGGTCAATGATCCGCTGCAGAGATACTATGGAACAGATTTGAATATCCACTGGGTGGTGAGGTTGGATGACCTTTCCAATCCCATTTTGCTCCATAGTCCATATTTCTACAACCTACTTCTAGAGCCTCTGGAGTGGCACATGTTTACTGAAATTCAGTTAAATACAAATATAAATAGTATATCAAAATGCCCTCATCATTTTTATATACTGACTTTTTAGTGAACATAAAATTCAAACATATAAAATACATTTGTATGAATAAAAAAGGAGTAATACCTTCTCCAGTCATTCCTTCCATCTAAACAGCCTTGGATCAATCAACAAATATGTATTAGGATGGGGAAATACACACAGACACATACACACACACACACGCAGAGAGAGAGAAAAAACAAAAATGAATATGAAAGAAAATCTGTCCCCATAAAAAGTTTTCTAATTATTTTCACCCTATTGCAAAAGATCATTTATGTTTAAACATTAATTGAATTTCCAAACAGATACTGCTATCAGGACATATGCTATTTAAGATTTGTACTTTTAATTTCCCCACAAAGAAACCTCTTTGGGAAATAGGTAACAAAAGCTGTAATTGTCACATGTCTCTCGCATTCAAGATTAATGTTTAGCCTGTATCTTCTTACATTCCCAAAATACCCCAGGCAGCCTTTGCCCAGGCAAACATTCTAGAAGTAAATAATAGCAAAATACTTGTAAGATAGAAACTTGCTGAGGAGTGATAATATCTGTCCTTCCTTGGCCTATCTTGAGGGATTTAGGTATTAATTACCAACATCATATTTAAATAATATCCCTGCAGTTCATATGACCCCTGTGATTAATGTCACCCTTCCTTAATAAGTGTCAAAATTAATAATTTAGCAAAAAATGCATAACTATGGCACATTTGACAGAGAAGACATGGCATAATTCTTCTATGTCCATTTTGATGCACTTGTGGCAGCTGGTGATCCTGAGAAACATTTGATCCCAGAAGTGGCAACAGAGAAAAGACGGAGTGGCTGTTGTGATGGTAAGTTCATGATGGAAACAAGAAACTGTTCCTCACTGGAAATTTGTGGAGTGTTCTCTTCTCCTCCCACACAAAGCAGTATTCTAGAACTGTGGATTGACATGAAATGAAAGATAGAAAGAAAATCTCTGTTTTGAAAAACAAAACCCACAATGAATACTTCATGGAAGATCCTTTACCTCCCTTGGCAGCCTAACCTTCCGGGTGCTGAAAGATGGTGCAGAGAAGAGTGACATCTATTGTTCAGGAATGTTTATGAGCAGGATCGGCCAGACCCACTGAGTAGACTGTGTTTTGGGCTCATGAGGAAAAGCCCACCTGTCTCTCCCAAAGAAGCCAACCAGAGTGACATGAGAAGAGGCAATGGAAGCTAATATCCAGCTCGTGAGAGTTATCCAGGAAATGCGAGCAGAGATCCACAAACTGGAGAAAGAGAATCAAGCCCTCCGGATGAAACTCACTGCAAGTAGTCAGAAGGCCTCAGGCTCAGGGGGAGAATCAGGAGACAAAAGGGACGAGGAAGCGCCAGGACAATCTCCAGCAACCCTTCAGGGTGCCGTTTCCCCTGATGCAGCAGCAGCAGTGCAGGAACACCAAGGTACCCAAATATTCCGAGCTCTTCTGGACTGTGCCCATTTTGCAAATATCGTGAAATAGTTAAGTGTATTGTGCAGATCACATAACTGTATAGTTTGGTAATAACAGTGGTGGATTTCATCCCTTTCCTCCTAGTAGATTACCTTTGAATCCCTAGACAAAAATGCCTTTAGCATCTTTAAGCAACATATTATAGCAACACTAAAACTTCTTCCATATTTGCTGGGAAAGATAAGAGAGACAGGTTTGTGGAAATCAGTCACACTAGGAACATTGTGGTCTTTTTCCTCTTTAACTTCAACCATTTAAATGCTGCATAATAGAACACTGAATGTGTGTATGTCAAACAGCACACACACTTATAAGGCTGGAACAGTATGCACACCAGATAAGGGAATGGATGTCAGAGTAAACAAATACGGTTGCCAATGATTTGTCATTCAGCCACTTGTCTCTAAGCCAGTGATTAGACCTCTTTAATCTTTGTTTTCTTCATCTGGAAGTGTTACAGTACCTATCTCACAAGGTTGTGAGGATTAACTACAGTCATATGAACTAAATGCTTACTATTACACCTGGTCAAGGTACAACAAATGGCAGATACTATTTCCTATCCGTGTTTTACTAATAACTTTACTATCCTGTATGAATGAATGCTGCACATAATTCAGTCTGCTATCCAGATTGAAGACACAGGGTCAATGTTTGATATATTCTAAAAATCAAATCTCTCACCTTTTTTTTTTTTTTTTTTTTTTTTTTTTTTGAGACAGAGTCTTGCTCTGTCACCCAGGCTGGAGTGCAGTGGCGTGATCTTGGCTCACTGCAAGCACTGCCTCCCGGGTTAAAGCCATTCTCCTGCCTCAGCCTCCTGAGCAGCTGGGACTACAGGCGCCCGCCACCACGCCCGGCTAATTTTTTGTATTTTTAGAAGAGACGGGGTTTCACTGTGTTAGTTAGGATGCTCTCAATCTCCTGACCTGGTGATCCGCCCTTCTCAGCCACCCAAAGTGCTGGGATTACAGGCATGAGCCACCGTGCCCGGCCAAATCTCTCACCTTTTACGAGAAATATTTTGACTGTGAAGATTACACATGGGGTCAGAAATCAGCAGAGTGAGAAATACACTCTTACATTAAAATCGTCAATACTTGCCTACACACAACATATTCAAATAAAATAATTGATATACATAATTAAATACTCAAAACTCTTAAAATAATCTGTCAAAAGCCTCAGGCACTGCCAATTAGAAGCACTTTGGGAGGCCAAGGCGGACAGGTGATGAGGTCAAGAGATCGAGACCACCTCGCCAACATGGTGAAGACCTGTCTCTACTAAAAATACAAAAATTAGCCAGGCGTGGTGGCGTGCACCTATAATCTCAGCTACTGGGGAGGCTGAGGCAGGAGAATCACTTGAACCTAGGAGGTGGAGGTTGTAGTAAGCCAAGATCATGCCACTGCACTCCAGCTTGGCGACAGAGTGAGACCCCATCTCAAAAAGAAAAAAAAGAAAAAAAAAGAAATTCTGAACAGCTTGACAATGGAACAGGTCATATTTGCTGGTTGGGTCTCCTAGTTAGAGATGTGTCTCTCTAATATGAGACCCTATATTTGAAAGCTGAAAACAGATTCCAATCCAGGTCTTTTTTCCTTTTCGTAAGTACAACTCTGGATTGAGTAACTGTCTACTGGTTATTTAACAAAACTGTGAAAGAGTAAACTAAAGGAGGTTAGACATTCCCCTGCTGGAAAAAAAAAAATAAAGATGTGTACATTTGTAATATATGCTTATTTGAGGGTTTCTCAACCTCTGCACTACTGACATTTGAGACGGAATAATTACTGTGGAGGTCATCTCGAGCATGGTAGGGTGTTTAGCAGCTTCCCTGGCCTCTAACCACTAGATGCTGGAGTACTCAGGCTTCTCCTTCTAGTTATGACCATCAATAATGTCTCCAGACATTGCCAAATGTCACCTTGGGAACAAAATCACACCCCATCCACCATTGAAAACCACTGCCTTACTCCAAAAACAAACAATGATCCTTCAAATCTATTATCTGTGTTATTTATCCTAATAGAAAAGTAAGTTGTGTCTTAGAACTAATTGTCCTGTTTTAAAACATGTATTAACGCTGTTCTAAGAACAGAGTATTGCCCTTTAAACTCTCAGGGTCTAATCATCAAGCTTAGAGGAGGTTAGAACATATTCGTAAGAATTAAATGCACAATTGGTATCATACTTCTTCAGCATATGGGTGGTAATTTCCAATAAGAATGTTAGCATTAAGTTTGAAAAGGATTGGTGAGGCCAAGCATGGTGACTCACGCCTATAATCCCAGCACTTTGGGAGGTGAAGGCAGGAGGATCACTTGAGGACAGGAGTTTGAGATCAGCCTAGGCATGCTAGTGAAACCCCCATCTCTACAAGGAAAAGAAAAAGAAAAACAGAAAGATTAGCCAGGAAAAAAGTAGCCAGGCATGACGGCGTGCATCTATAGACAGCTATTTGAGAGCTTGAGAGGCTGAGATGGGAGGATTCCTTGAGCTCAGAAGTTTGAGGTTGCAGTGAGCTAAGGGTGTACCACTGCACTCCAGCCTGGGTGACAGAGTGAGATTGTCTCAAAAAAAAAGTACTGGTGAAAAATATTTGATAAAATTGTAGGAAACCTTGCTTATTGTACAAATAAAACACAGAAAGAAATGTGATTTTGATTTGTACTTGGGAGTCCAGTTGAATTACTTTAAATGACGTTTATCTGTTTCTTAAATGTTATGTGCTATTATAATAGCAAGTGACATAAGTAGGAAGAACATTGTCCTCAGCATGAAAACACCTGGGTTGTATTCCTAATTGTTTTGTAACAGTTGTTCAACATTGGGTAGATCACATAAACTTTCTGATCTTAGCATCCTCGTGTAAAAATAAGTGGATTGGGCTAAATGTTTTCCAAGTCCTGTTCCAACTGCAAAATTCTGTGATTCTATGAATGTAGAGTGATGTAGAGCTTTTTATGATCACTCTTCTCATCTGTAAAATGGAGGTAATGATGGAATCTACCTCACAGGGCTGTTGAGAGGAGTAAAGATAGTGTAAGTGAGACTCAGTGCTGTCATAATATCATTGGACATGTCAGAAAAAATATTATTATTTGACTTGAGCGTAAGTTTTATCAGTAGTTTTAATAGTAATTGCCAACGTCAACTGGAATTCATACTTACAATTAATTGAATCATACAAATCTGTTACTAGAAAGGAACGTTAGAGGCCAGGCACAGTGGCTCACTCCTGAAATCTCAGCACTTTGGGAGGCCAAGGTGGGTGGATCACGAGGTCAGGAGATCGAGACCATCCTGGCCAACATGGTGAAACCCCATCTCTTCTAAAAATACAAAAATTAGCTGGGCATGGAGGCATGTGCCTGTAATCCCAGCTACTTGGGAGGCTGAGGCAGGAGAACCGCTGGAACCCAGGAGGCAGAGGTCGCAGTGAGCCAAGATTGCACCACCGCACTCCAGCCTGGGCAACAGTGCAAGACTCCATCAAAAAGGAAGGAAGGAAGGGAGGGAGGGAGGGAGGGAGGGAGGTCATCCAGCAGAAATTTCCTTATTTACAGTTGAGAATATAAGCCTCATACAGATTATCTTATCCAACTTCTCCAATCCTGTTTTGGAAACAAAAATACATAAACCTGTTCTTTCAGAAAGACTAATGTGAAATCAGAAATATGAGTCTCCTTTAAGAAAGGGAACAATTAAGGAGGACCTGGAAGTGGATCACTTAGAACTAAAAGTTCCTCCATGTGTTCCTTGGTATGTGTGGTGAGATGAAGTGAAGCTCTCTGTGAGTGGAGAACCCTACTTCCCCTGAAGTCACCTGAGGACACAGAGCTACTCTACAGCCCAGACACAGCTGCGTGGTGATAGCATGTACTGAGAATGCAGAGTGCCTGCTCAGAATGAATCCTTGCTGGATAAATGCTCATGGAAACATCTGTAATAGTGCATAAATATTTGGTAGATATGAAATCTAGCCAGCGCTTTCAGAGATGTTTCCCGGCCCTTCTTGCCCTGTGGAACCTTGAAGCAATTTACCGCAGTGAAGATAAAAAAAAAAACAACTCTTTACAGCATTGCTGGACCTCTGATTCTCTGCTCACATCCTTTGCAGGCAAATAAACTGCATTTGGCTGTGATCTTTGAAACTGTTCTAATGAGCCTGTGATGCTGTGTTGAATATCTTTTCTCTTTTGTTAATAAGAAACTGAAGGATACAGACCCTTTGTGACCCATTGAGATGAACAATGAGCCTATATGCTAATCACTCCCAAATTAACTGTAGGTCCCAAGTGAAAATAAACCTAACTTCGCTATCATCAGCATGATTTCCTGTTGCGTTTTCCTACGATTCAGTATCAAGGGATTGTTTTATAATCCTTCTAAACAAAAACTTTTATGTTTGCAAGTAGTCACAGATCTGTTTTTAGATAATTATACAAGTTATATATCATGACCACGGGGAGCATTTAAAGATCATTTATGAATAATATTTGCAGTTAATCACTTCAGATAGATTTGAACTTAAACGCTCCCTAGACTTCTCCTACAATTCAATCTCCTGCTCTACAAAAAGCCGAAACAGCCTCCACCTTTTGCAATAACCATAATGATTTTCTGTCTGCTTTTTCCAGAAGCGGTCAGCAAGCATAAATAAAAAATAATTGTGCTTCTGGCACTCGCAAAGCTTACCCATAATGCAGTGCTTTTTTTTTTTTTACACTTTCATGCTCGTTCATGGCAAAGCTGCAGTGAGAAAGAATGAAGATTCCACAATCACTCATAAAGTGCTCTGGAAAATGAAAACCAACCCATGAGGTCAGTGTTGTAAGCCACATGGACAACACTGGACATGCAAGTAGATGCTGGATAATCACCAGACCTCCAAGCAGAGGTTAAATGACTGCCTCCAGATCAGAGTTAATGCAGTGTAAGAGCTGGCATTCAGACATACCAAGACCCTCTAAAATAAAGCTCTTTTAATCAACATGTTTTCATTATTAAAAAAAAAAAAAAAACAGGGAAGATTTGATTTACCTCAAGGAAAGGGTTTATTGGGAGACACTATGAACAGAAACTGAATTGGAAGCCCCTGGAAACTAAAGCCACAAATCTCTCCATCTCTTTCAGGGGCTCTCCAATTTCCCACACCATGCATCTTTGCTCTTTGCCATGTGTCTCCTTGGTGTTCATCTCTCATTCAATAGACATCCTCCTAACGACTGTCCCAACTAAGGCCAAGACATGCAATCATAGGCCAGTTAGCAACAACCTGTTAAATTCCTGTGGCCATTTAGGTGATCAGACACTATGCATAAGCCTGTTCTTCTAGAATCAGGAGTAAGAAGGCCATCAAGAATTGGTATGTCTGGAAGATTCACATTCTCCCAATTTTAAGGTCTTTTTTTTTTTATTATCTATGTATGTCAAGCCCTCGTTCTAATGCTGTATTCTCAGAAAGGTCTTCCCTGGCCACACAATTGAAATAGCCTCCAAACACCTTCCTGCATCTGTCTCTATCCCCTTGCCCTCATCAGCCTTATTTGTCTTCCTAGAATGTATTACTATGTGAATTCTATTATATATTGTTTGTTTACTGTCTGTCTTCCACATAAGAAGGTGAACTCTGGGATTTTATGTTGTTCTCTACCACATCCCCGTCTTTTAAAAAAGATCCTGGCATATGGTTGGCACTCAATTAATATTTGTAAAATAAATCAATGAATGCTTTTTTTTGTCTGTTTGTTTGTTTGAAATGAAGTTTCCCTCTTGTCACTCAGGCTGGAGTGCAGTGGCATGATCTTGGCTCACTGCAATCTCTGCTTCCCACGTTCAAGCAATTCTCCTCCTTCAACCTCCTAAGTAGCTGGGACTACAGGTGCCTGTCACCACACCCAGCTAATTTCTGTATTTTTAGTAGAGACAGAGTTTCACCATGTTGGCCAGGATGGTCTCCCATCTCCTGACTTCATGATCCATCCGCCTCGGCCTCCCAAAGTGCTGGGATTACAGGCGTGAGCCACCACGTGCGGACAAATGGATATCTTTAATGCCAAAAAAGTAATGAGAAACAATAGTTCTGTCTAGTTAGTTTCAACAAAATTCTATCATTTTTCATTTGTGAGTGTCATTAGGGTAGAATATTTTTCAGTTGAATTTTGTGTCTTTTGTACAGGCAATGTCATGATTGTCAGACGCTATTCCATTTCATCATCAGTTTGCTCATCTGCTGTAAACGATCCCTGGAAAGCTGGGAAAAGTCACTCAAAGAGCGGAATTCTAGAAGCTCAGGGAACACTTAAGTCACTGGCATGTTCTCCAGTTAAGAAGCAAGACATGGAAGAAAAGGTGTTTGCCACAGATTCTTTCACCAGCAATAGTACCAGCCAAAGAGCTTCTCCTGAGCATGTTTGTGGTTGCAGGTAATGTGCAATACACTTCAAGCTGGTGTACAGGCACATGCTGAGATGGTTACTGAGACATTCCCCTGGATAAGTGAAGTCTTATCTAGTGGAGGAAACTAAACCAAATAACATGTAAATAATTTCCATCTCACCTATGTCCATTTTGGGAATTTAAAGTAACTAATTTATTTGAGGTTAAGTGGCACCCTCTAATAGATGCCTCTAACAAGTGGACAACTTAGTATTCATTTATTCATTAAGCATTAGTGATCATATTCTAAGCCAGGCACTGGTGATACAAGATTCAGCAAAAGTAAGCTATTACATTCAAAACTCTCATTTAGTGACAAAGGCACACAAGTAAACTATCCACTGCAATTAAGTGCATCTCAGGGAGAAGGCACAGTTACTTTAAGAGCTGAACGCAGAACTCCTCTCAGAGAACAGCTGTTCTGGTGGAGGCAGGTGCCTTAGTGGGCTTTAGGGAAAATTGTTTAAAAAAAAAAAAAACTACCTAGGCATAACTCCTAAGGGCCAAGAGACAAAGAGAAAATCAATTTGCTTTCCAAACTATGTGAATTGGTATTTAGAGAGCTGGAACAGCCTGAGAATGGGAGGGATGTGAGACAACAGTCAAGAAAGCACTTTGGGAGGCTGAGGCTGGCTGGATCAGTTGAGGTCAGGAGTTCAAGGCCAGCCTGGCCAACATAGCAAAACCCTGTCTCTACTAAAAATACAAAAATTAGCCAGGCGTGGTGGCCTGTGCCTGTAACCTCAGTTATTTGGGAGTCTCAGGCAGGAGAAACACTTGAACTCAGGAGGTGGAGGATGCAGTGAGCCGGGATGGCACCACTGCACTCCAGCCTAGGGGACAGAGTGAGACTCCATCTCAAAAAAAAAAAGAAGAAAAGAAAAGAAAAAGAAAAACAGGCCAGGGTCTGTTAGGGGAAACTTGGCCAGTGGCTCCTGAAGTGGTAGAGTCAAGTCCTCTAACACCAAGCCCAATTTATCTGCACGACTGTGCAGGAGCGTGCACTATCCCCTCTCTCCCACACTCTGCATCCCTACCTTCCAGCTCCCAGTGAGGCCCTAACTCTTCAGCAAGATCTCTACTTGTCTTTGTCTTGTGTGAGTAGAAGGAGGAACATCAAGAGGAGGGGACCTGGGTCTCATGATTATTAGCTTACCACAGGAAAGAGAAAATGCAAAAACATGATTGTTGAGAGACCAAGAGCACCATCAAACTCAGCAGTGGCAGAAAAGCAAATCAAGAGATAACCATAAGCAAGAGGCCCATAGGAATTCTCGTAAATATTGGAAAGGGCACTGGACTTCCCACAGGATGTGGGATACAAAGGTTGAGCCAGTTTTATTTGGATTTCCAAAAACAGGATGAAAATTGTGTTTCCCTTGCAGAAAGGGGAGAGTAACTGGAGTCACCAAGCAGTGCTAGATTTAGCCAAAGAAAAATGGAAAGGTCATCCCAAGTAGAATGAAACTGACATGAGGATAGAAGAAGTCATGCCTTTGAGAGAAACTAAAAGTAGTAAAATAAATAAGGATGGAGAAGTGAGAAGGATTCATCATTAAAGGCCACTCATGGAATGCTAAGGAATATATGCTTTATCATGAAATTATTGGAAAGCCAGAATAAATGTCTTCTGAAAACTTCCAAAATACAGAAATATTCAGAAATTAATGTTACATGTACCAATAGATTCAAAAAGTTTTGTCACATTTGCTTCAGATGTTTTTATATATAAAAGAAATAAAATGTGGTGTATCACGCCTGTAATTCCAGTACTTTAGGAGGCTGAAGTGGGCAGATGCCTTGAGCCCAGGAGTTCAAGACCAGCCTGGGCAACATAGTGAGACCCTGTCTCTAAGAAAAAAGGAAGGAAAAAAAAGGAAGGAGGGAAGGAAGGAAGGAAGGAAGGAAGGGAGGGAGGGAGGGAGGGAGGGAAAGTAAGGAAGGAAGGAAGAAAAGAGCGGTCGTGTGAGGTGACTCACACCTGTAATCCTAGCAACTATGGGATGCTGAGGTGGGCGGATCATGAGGTCAGGAGATCGAGACCATGCTGGCTAATATGGTGGAACCCTATCTCTACTAAAAATACAAAAAACATTAGCCAAGCATGGTGGCGGGCGCCTGTAGTCCCAGCTACTTGGGAGGCTGAGGCAGGAGAATGGCATGAACCCAGGAGGCAGAGCTTGCGGTGAGCCGAGATCGCGCCACTGCACTCCAGCCTGGGTAACAGTGAGACTCCGTCAAAAAAAAAAAAGAAAAAAGAAAGTTACCAATAAAGAAAGTCTTATATAACTTTTCCCTTGTCCTCCCAGGAGCAAATGTAATCATGACATTGGTTTTTATCTTTTCAGTCTAGGTTTTTATAGTTTTATTACATTCATTCATTCAATAAATATATCCTGAGGGTGTGCTGCATGTTGGGCAGGATTCTCTGCCCTGCAGACACAGCAGGAAAGTGAATTGTCAAAAACCCCTGCCCATGTGGAGCTTATTTCTTTGCAACATGATAATCAGTAAACATGCAAATACATAAAGTGTATATTATGTTAGACGGTGTTAAGTACCAAAGCAAAAAATAAAGCGGATAAAGAAGGGTTAGAGGAGCATGATGAAATGTTTGATACTACGGCCAAAGAATGCCTTTCCAACTGAGTAAAGAAGGCAGAGAGAGAGTGAGTCCTGATCAAGGCTGAGAGAACTCTCTAGGCACTAAGAAGAGCAAATGCAGACGCCCTGGGTAGGAGCATGGCCATTGTGTTCAAGGATAGGCCAGGAGCCTGGTGTGACAAGTGAGCAAGCCGGTGAGCAGAAGGACACGTAGGCAGAGAGCCAAGGGTGGCCTTCCACCCAATTCCAGTGACTCTGGATTTATTCTAAATAAATGTGTGTGCATAACATGCTCTTTTCATTTTGTAGAAAGCTCTTGGGTTGGAAACTGTACTGTGAAAAATTTTAAGAGAACAATATCGAAAACAAGGAGACCAGACTGAAGGCTATAAAATAATCTAGGCAAGAGGTGATCATTCCTTTGCCAAGCGTGCCACCGGTGGGTGTGATTTCTAGATGTGTATCAAAGGTGGAGCCAACGAGATTTATTTATAGAGCAAATGTGGGATATGGAAACAAGAAATGAACACTCAACCATTGGGTTCCATTGGTCATGTGTCTTCAAAGAAGGAAAACAGAAGAATGGCAGAGATATGTCCTTTTCCTTAAAAAAAAAAAGTGTGTGTGTGTGTATATATACATATATGTGTATATATATGTATGTATATATACATATATGTGTATATATATGTATGTATATATACATATATGTGTATATATGTATGTATATATACATATATGTGTGTGTGTATATATGTATATATGTGTGTGTGTATGTATATGTATATACATATACGTGTGTGTGTGTGTGTGTGTATATATATTTCCAGTTCTATAAGAGCACTGAATGTTTATCACTAAAAAAGTTATGGCCAGGTGCCAGGCACGGTGGCTCACACCTGTAATCCCAACCCTCTGGGAGGCTGAGGTGGGCGGATCACCTGAGGTCAGGAGTTGGAGACCAGCCTGACCAACATGGTGAAACCCCATCTCTACTAACATACAAAAATTAGCCAGACGTGATGGCAGGTGCCTATAATCTCAGCTACTTGGGAGGCTGAGGTAGGAGAATCGCTTGAACCTGGGAGGCGGAGGTTGCAGTGAGCCGAGATCACACCATTGCACTGCAGCCTGGCAACAGAGCAAGACTCAGTCTCAGAAAAAAAAAAAAAAAGTTACAGCCAGGCACAGTGGCTCATACTTGTAATCCCAGCACCAGCACTGGGAGGCTGAGGTGAACAGATCACCTGAGGTCAAGAATTCGAGACCAGCCTGAACAATATGGTGAAACCCCATCTCTACTAAAAATACAAAACTTAGCCAGGTGTGGTGGTGTATGCCTGTAGTCTCAGCTACTTGGGAGGCTGAGACAGGAGAATTGCTTGAACCCAGAAGGCGGAGGTTGCAGTGAGTTTGGGTCACTGCACTCCAGCCTGGGTGACAGAGTGAGACTCTGTTTCCAAAAAAAAAAAAAAAAAAAGTTACAAAACATAGAGGCAATATACAAAGTAAATAATCCTACTACCTGAATAACTACCATTGAGATGGATAGCTTGTGTCCACATATGTTGAAATTATATGGTGTATATATCATGTTTTATTGCACTTAAATCATTCTCACAGACCTACAATGGTCAGAATTATAGTACTATTATTTTTCTATTTCAATTTATATTATTTTCTACTATAGTATGGGAACCTAACCAACATTTATGAGGTATTATTTTTCTAAAGTAAAATATTTTCCAACTTCCAAGCTGCCAACTAATGAACTACTTAGAACACAACCCATTTCTAATGTAAAAGTTAATTTGAAAGGTTGAGCCAATTGCAAGGTTGTATTAAAGGAAAAAAGCCAGTATTGGCTTAAAATCAACAGCTGGATTGGCATGAAATCCACTAGAACTATTGAGTAGGAATTCAGCATTTTTTTTTCATTGTAGTCCTTTTTAAACATGTCTTTTATAGTCTCAGGAATTAACTAGTAAAATGTCATTATATTATTCCTCTGATTATGTGGGAAATTAATTTCCTTACTAATAGCTTTCAAAGCATTTTACAAATATTTATCCAGAACCAATTTGTTTGCCCTGACTTTTGAATCATATCAGACATCATACCCAATTTGCCGTGAACTTTTCCATTATACCAAGAAAGTATTTTACAAAATAATGCCAATATCAGTATTTCTAAGAATCAAAGCTTTCCAGAAACTAAAGATAGGATTTTAATTTTTCCTTAATTTTGACATAGAAATTCGATCTTTTCTTCCTGTGTTTTAGAAAAACAAATTTCAGTTGACAAGCTTAGGGACAAGGGCCCACATAAACAGTTAAAATTAGAAATGTTATGTTATTCAGTGTACTGATAGCCTAAACCAGATTCATTACAATAAATACATTCTCTCCTTTTCCAAATCCAGAAAGGAGGAGGCAGCCTCCAGAATCAGATGGCCAAAATTCCACCTCCATCATCATTTACAAACAATGTGGCCTTGGAGAAAGTTACTGGTTTGCCCTGTGTCACAGTTTATTCTTCTATAGAAAGGGAATCCTAAAGGCAGTGACCTCACAGTTTTTGTGAAAGTAAATGAGGTGGTTGAGTACTGCTCACCAAGTGGCAGTGGTTGTTATTATTTTATCGATCCCAGTGCTTAGAAGCCCTGGCCTGCCTTCCTCCCAAAAGAGGGTGCAGCTGGCCTGGCCGGAAATGGTGGCTCATGCCTGAAATCCCAGCATTTCGGGAGGTCAAAGCAGCCAGATCACTTGGAGTAAAGAGTTCGAGACCAGCCTGGCCAACATGGCGAAACCTCATCTCTGCTAAAAATACAAAAATTAGCCAGTATGGTGACGTGCAACTGTAATCCCAGCTACTGGGGAGGCTGAGGCAGGAGAATCGCTTGAACCTGGGAAGAGGAGGTTGCGCTGAGCCGAGATCACGCCACTGCATTCCTGCCTGGGCAACAGAATGAGACTCTGTCTCAAAAAAAAAAGAAAGGTGCAGCTTTGTTTTCTGAGACACAGGCCACCAAATGTCATTCAGTGAAATTACTGCCTTATCTACCCTCTTTGTTCCCACAAAAGAGAACAAAAATGAAGAAAAGGCAGTCATTTTAAACACTGTTCTTTAGATTTATTCCTAAGAGCTGTTTCTCCTGGTTAACGTCTAAATTCTATGTAATATTTCAGAGGTAAAAGGAGAAGTAGGCAAAATGAAAAGATATAATCCCTCAGATAACATGGGGCTATTGCTCTTACCCCCTTTACTCTTTAGGCATGATGGATATTCAGTTAACTCACATTCAAAGGGAGCAGATTTATCTGGATTATAAAATAATTGCCTCAAGTTTCTGCTTCATTTCATGAGCTGAAGAGATTTGAAGCAAGAGACTCTGCTAAGAATGAAATATTCTTCCACTTTGAACATCAAACTAATAATCATTCCTCAGCCATACAGTCTCTCCCTCAATAGTTTTAAGTTTTTGTTTTCTCCACACTATTCCTTGGGTTTAATTAAAAGGTCATTCCAATATATATACTTACATCACTGCTGAACAACTCAAAAAATACCATGATATATTTTTAAGTGAACTTTTTAACACTGTAGGTAGTATTTGGTGATTGGGGGAAAAAATCATCAATGTTCTGTATAAAGGCTCACTAAAAAAAGTCTTTTTCTTCCCTTTATTTTGCTTCCTATAGGGACAAGACAAAGACAGTCAGTTTCCTGTTACCCATGGACATGTCTTCATATTCCAAAAATTCAAGTTCTTTGAAATACTCACCAAATCAGACCACAAACCAGCTAAGTGTCATTGCAGAATAGGATATGTGAAATGACTAAATGTAAGAAACAGTTGATTCTCAAGAGATGGGAGCACCAAGGTCTAGCTGGGTCAGTGTCTTTCCCTATAAAGAAGTCTGGCAAGATGTCCAGTAAGACACACAAAATACTTGGTATTGGGTCAATGGACCTGTTTGGCCAAGGAGTGGAAGCAATTACTTTTTGTTGTTGCTGAATGCTAAGGACTGGTATGTGTGCAGTGGCTACTGTAGACTATACAACAAGTGAGTAATTAAATGTGATTATATGCTAAGTGTCAGTGTCTGTACTAGGCCATCAAGAAATGCTTCTGTTCACTTTCCAGATGAAGCTACAACAAGCCTAGAAAAAAAGTTCTGGTTTTGATTGTGGCATAAAAGCAACTATCCTTTGTTTTCTGTGACATAAGTCTGACGCTCCTTTTTGTTCGTCGTGTGTTGATACTTCACTAACACTAGCTCATTTGTTCTTTAAGAGCCTGTGTTGGCCGGGCGCAGCGGCTCAAGCCTGTAATCCCAGCACTTTGGGAGGCCGAGACGGGCGGATCACGAGGTCAGGAGTTCGAGACCATCCTGGCTAACACGGTGAAACCCCGTCTCTACTAAAAAATACAAAAAGCTAGCTGGGCGAAGTGGCTAGTGCCTGTACTCCCAGCTACTTGGGAGGCTGAGGCAGGAGAATAGCGTAAACCCGGGAGGCGGAGCTTGCAGTGAGCTGAGATCCGGCCACTGCACTCCAGCCCGGGTGACAGAGCAAGACTCCGTCTCAAAAAAAAAAAAAGAGCCTGTGTCACAGACGTGTGAGCTCAAACACAGCAACACCCGAAGTGTACATTGTGGACTGAGAGGAAGTACGAGCTGACTAAGGCCAAACACACTAAACCTGACTGGAAGGAGAGAAAAAATGGTTCCGCTCATCACTCAAGGGATGGAAGTTCTCAGAACTCCCCAGCTTCTAGTTAACATAATAGCTCCTCTTCCTGTTTATAGCAATTGAGTTTCTGATACAAATACCCTTCTTAAACAAAGATCATATTGTATTAGAATCTCCAGATTGTTAAAACGCGGATTCCTGGGCCTCACCCTAGACCTACTAGATTGATTAGGGGAGCTGGGGAAGGCAGAAAGAAGACATGAAATTCACGTTTTAAATGAGCTTTCCAAGGTGACTTCCGCCATACAGCTGTGCTTGCAATCTACTGTTGTAAATACCAAGAAACATGGTCCAGGACCCTACGAGCTTGCACCAAGTGGAAGCAGTGAAGCAAAGAAAGGATAGGAATGGTTCATACCATTTCTAAGAATAAATTTTAATAGTCACAGGCTTCTAGAAAAGAGAGAAATAAAGCAACCGATACCCTGTGGTAAAAGTCATGTAATAAAATGAAATCCTTCTTTTATTTATGGTATTCATTTAATATTAACAAGATTCCCAATATGATAACAGATATACAATAGGGCAAGGTTACAGCTAGAGGGGAAGATACAAATTGGATGTGAAAATACATGCCTCTGGGAATAAAGACACACACTGAGTTGATAATTAAGCTATTACCTATGAGATAGCTGGCATTTTTAGTTTATGCACAATTATGTTCTTTGCATATTTATAAAATTGGGAATCTCACTTTAACCTCAGTTAAAAAGAAACATTCCCCAAACAGTAAAACTTTTTAAAAACAATACATGACAACTATGCAAGCTGTAATGTCATAACTGGCTAAGCTAATATGACAAATATCCCCAGTGCTAAGCTCAGTGATGAGTATGTAACTGGCAATTCACCCATGTTCAGTGAGCTGAACAGTTACATGAATCTAACAGTTTCTGGTAAAAAAAAAAAAAAAAAAAAAAAAAAATGTTAAGCTTTGAAATTAAATTATTTAACATTTTGATTAAAGAAACAAGGCTCTATCTCTGTTCCCCGGCTGGATATAGTGCTTAATAATAAGCCCTCAGAGCGTATTTTTAAATATAATGAATTACAAAGAATATGAAATGCATCTTGGTCGTGCTCTGATCGACTAATTATATTTGTCTTCTTCTATGCCCAAAACTTCCAGTGGTATGTGTGAAACTAAGTCAGGAATTCAAATGCCTAGCAGTGACAGGAAAGTAACAACAATGAGTGAAGATTCTGGAGAACAGACATGTATATGCTCCATCTAAGAAGAGCCACTGTTACCCACCTTCGTAGTGCCATATGGCAAAGCAGACATAGTATTGCCATATGGCCTATTTTTCAAGAAACATTAAAATCCGGGTTTTTATACCAAATTTCCTGATTCATAAATGTTGGCAATGTGCTCAAGTTTTTTAAACACTGTGAAAACCAAACACAATGTATCTAGGGGCCAGATCTAGCCTCTAGCACAAGGGTCCCCAACGTTTTTGGCTCCAGGGACCAGTTTCACGGAAGACAATTTTTCCATGGGTGGCGGAGGCAGGTAGAGGGGTTGGTTTGGGGATGAAATTGTTCCACCTCAGATCATCAGGCATTAGATTCTCATAAGAAGCATGCAACCTAGATCCCTCACATTGGCACTTCTAGCGGCCCTATGAGAATCTAATGCTGCTGCTGATCTGACAGGAGGCAGAACTCAGGCAGTAATATTCACTCGCCTGCTGCTCACTCTTGCTGTGCAGTCAGGTTCCTAAAAGGCCACGGACCACTACCAGTTCGTGGCCTAGAGGTTGGGGACCCCTGCCCTAGGATATCAGATTTTGATCTCTGACTTAAATGCAACTTCCTCAACATAGAGATCCAGAACAAGAAGGGGGATGTGGAAAGTCACACTTTGGAAAATGAAAAAGGGAAGAGGAAGTCTGAGGATGGGAAAAGAGAATAAGAGGGTCATATAAGAAGTGATAGCTACGTGGATAAAAAGGTTAAAGTTCCACATCTTCATGAAAATGTAGCCTAACCCAGAGTCAAGACATATTTTTTGCCACAGAACTGAAACATGTTGGAAAGTACGAGCATATTTTGTCTTAAAACTTTTTTCAAAATATATTTTTGTCTGTTTTATGGTTTTCACTTGTACAGTTATCTTGTAAGGAAAACAATATATAAACAAAAACAATCACTCTGGTAGATTTTTCTTTTTTTCTGAGACAGTCTCTCACTCTACTGCCCAGACTGGCATGCAGTGGCATGATCTCAGCTCACTGCAACCTCCGTCTCCCGGGTTCAAGCAATTCTCCTGCCTCAGCCTCAAGTAGTTGGGATAACAGGCACCCACGACCGCACCCAGCTAATTTTTGTATTTTTAGTAGATTCGGGGTTTCACCATGTTGGCCAGGCTAGTTTTGAACTCCTGACCTCAGGTGAACTGCCCACCTCGGCCTCCCAAAATGCTGGGATTACAGGCATGAGCCACCATGCCCAGTTGATTTTTCTTCCTTTTGATGGGGAAAGGAGATTCTAAAATCAAAAAATCATAAAATATTCCTGCAAAATTCTAGTTCCAGGACATAATTTCACAGACTAAGAACAGCTCACGGTGGTTGCGCCACTAACCTGACATGGTTAGTTTGTAGCACAGCCAAAACCAGAACTTACATTTCCTGATTCCTTCTGCAAGAGTTCCTTGCTATCCTCTAAATGTATGACACTAAGCGAGTTATCAAATTTAAATGTTTGTAATTTGAGGCATTCTCAAAAGTGATGATCTCAATGTTCTCAATGTCTGGGTGGTTGTGTTAGTTTGTCTTCACATTGCTATAAAGAAATACCCAAGACTAGGTAATTTATAAAGAAAAGATATTTAATTGACTCACAGTTCTACATGGCTGGGGAGGCCTCAGACAACCTACAATCATGGCGGAACGTGAAGGGGAAGCAAAGACCTTCTTCACATGACAGCAGGAGAGAAACGCGAAGGAGGAACTTCCAAACACATATAAAACCATCAGCTCTCAAGAGACTCACTCTCACACGAGCAACAGAGGAGAAACTGCCCCCATGATCCGATCACTGCCCTCCCTCAACTCGTGGGAATTACAGGTCCCTCCCTTGACACGTGGGGATTATAATTCGAGATGAGATTTGGGTGGGGACACAGAGCCAAACCATATCAGGGGTATTTAAAGATCAAATAAGATCATGAATGTCAATACGTTGCATAAAGCACTAAACAAATGCAAGATACTGTTATTTTGTTCCATTCAAAACAGACTCCCAACATACACCTAAGTCAAGGTGTTAAATTGATAAAATTAGGTGTGAGATTTCTAGCTGTTGTTTTTTTCTAGCTTTTGATTTTCTCTAGGTTGAACTGCAGAGTGATCAGCTAATAGTTTGAGAGCAAGACACTTCCCTAGTGCTGGGTGAAGAGCTTCACCTGTAAAGAAGAGTAAAATAGAGAAGAAAAAGACAAAGAAGAAGGGGGAGGAAGACTTCATGGTGAATTCTTGATGGTCAACAACACTACCAATAATGGTACAAATGAATAATCCTGTGGGAGATGAAAACTAGGGGTTAGCAAATACATCCATCTATTTATTGCCAAGCATAACACCGTCTGCCAGAGCTATCTGCTTTCGTAAACACAGCCTCCAGCAAATTTCCTTGAACAAACGAGCATACTGATACAAAGGATGCCTAAACAATGTGTTCAGGCTGGCAAGCTCTGGCAATTTTTCTAGCACCCCAGTTCTGTCCTCATTGCCTTGAGCTACTTCTGCTCTCTATGGTAAAAACCTACAATAAACTTAACCAGAGAGATACCTGTGTACGGGGAAACATAATGGAGTTCATTTTATTTCTAGATCCAAATTCTAGTTTATCCTCTAGAAAACAGATCTTTGCCACTTCTAAGAATCCTGGAAGGCACAAACATTGAGCTTGATAATTTTAGCCACCAAAATTAAAGGTAAAATACAGTAGTACCTGCTGATTATAGAAAACACCATTCATAGAACTTAAAGGACAATAAAACCATCTGGGAAAGAAAAAGTATGCTATTCCAGTCAACAATCTTCAACCATATTCCTTTCTCAAGAGACTTGAGTTCTGCCACCTGCTGCAATACTTAATTTTTAAATATCAATGCAGGAGAATGTTCATTTAATCAAGCTGCATTTTTAAAAGCATATTAACAGCATTTGGCATGACCTGGATGAGATTAGAGACTCTTAGTCTAAGTGAAGTAACTCAGGAATGGAAATCCAAACATCGTATGTTCTCACTGATGTGTGGGAGCTAAGCTATGAGGACACAAAGGCATAAGAATTATAAAATAAGCTTTAGGGACTTGTGGGGAAGAGTGGGAGGGGGCAAGGGATAAAAGACAACAAATATGGTGCAGTGTACACTGCTCAGGTGATGGGTACACCAGGATGTCACAAATCTCCACTAAAGAGCTTACTCATGTAACTCATGTAAAATACCACCTGTACCCCAACAACTTATGGAAAAATAAAATTTTTCAAAAAGTATAGATAGTTGAAGAATATGCTTTTTCATACAGGAATGAATAAATGACCTGTTTTGGCTTTTTTTATGGTTTCTATCTTTACCATTAATGCTGCCAGACAGTCAAAATATTTCATGACTACAATCATCTGCTAACAATTCATTTTCTAAAATGTGAGACAAGAAAGACTGAGTTAATCCAGTCTCATACATACAGGTTTAATAGTTTGGCATTATTAAAACTACCGTAAAAATTGAACTGGAAACCCCATTCAACCTGAACTCAGAGAAACATTAAACTTGTTCCTGTCTGGGTTTTCCTAAAAGATAATTCTCTGTGGATGTCAGATTTTCGGTCAGGAAATAGCAGCTCATTCTTCCTTATTCTTTCACTAGAATATCTTCTCTTTCAGTTACTTCAGAATTCTTGTACTGGGTATGTCTATATCTGAGGACCAATGAAAAGTCCATACCTAACAACGCTAAATTCATCCTGTCGTTTGCTCAACACCATTTTGGGAAAACCACATACACACTCACTTTTGTAAAGAGCATCCCAAGAAACACAGCAACCCTCTTCTTTAAGGAACACAATTATCACTCATGGTTTCACTCATTCATGAAGACTGTCCCCAGTTCTACTCAGAATTAATTCTCAAGCCCACACACTTCTTTCTTCCTCTTCTTCCCTGGCCTTGAGGATTTTTAATTTATACAGAGTTACTTCCAACCAGAAACTCACTGCTGATGGAAAGATGATGGAACAACCAAGACTTGCTAAGGAGGAGGAAACTTCACTCTCCAAAACACTTAGAAAAGCCTTTGATTTTGAAGCACCATTTTCCAACAAATCCAGTTATTTAATATAAAAGAGCATTCAGCATTGCAGAGCAAGAAGGTGAATAAATAACCCAGAAGCAGGTAACTCTTTGGTTCAGTTGTTACACCATTTAATATACTAGAAAATGTAATTTGCTCAATGGCTCATAGTCACATGTAACAGATGTGACTAATTACCAAGAAGTAAACTAATTGCTTTTTTTTTTTGAGACAGAGTCTCACTGGAGTGCAGTGGCGCATGGTCTCTGCTCACTGCAAGCTCCGCCTCCCACATTCACGCCTTTCTCCTGCCTAAGCCTCCCGAGTAGCTGGGACTACAAGTGCCTGCCACCACACCCAGCTAATTTTTTGTATTTTTTTTTTGGTAGAGACAGGGTTTCACCATGTTAGCCAGGATGGTCTCGATCTCCTTACCTTGTGATCCGCCCACCTCGGCCTCCCAAAATGCTAGGATAACAGGCGTGAGCCAATTGCTCCCTTCTTAATTTATATCATCTTATCTACTAAGTGGATGGTATTACATTGTCCACCCAAACTGTGACCCTTTCCATCTCTGCCATGACCTTTGGTTATGGGCCTGTCTGGATTAATTATGTGGGAACTTGTCACTACGTCATCAAGCATAGAATCTTCTTTTTTTCTTTTTTTTTTTTTTTGTTTGTTGTTGTTGTTTGAAACAGAGTCTTGCTCTGTCGCCCAGGCTGGGGTGCAGTAGTGTGTTCTCAGTTCACTGCAAACTCCACCTCCAAGGTTCATACCATTCTCCTGCCTCAGACTCCTAAGTAGCTGGGACTATAGGCGCCTGCCACCATGGCCAACTAATTTTTTGTGTTTTTTTTTTTTTTCTTTTTTTTTTTTAGTAGAGACAGGGTTTCACCGTGTTAGCCAGGATGGTCTCGATCTCCTGACCTTGTGATCCACCCACCTCGGCCCCCCAAAATGCTGGGATTACAGGCGTGAGCCACCACGCCCAACCCTTTTTCTCTTAAAACAGGAACTCTCCTCATATCAAATATGCTCTCTGAAACCAACTAATTCAAGTGTTCCTCCCAAATACTTGCTCCTTCCCTTCTACAAGTGCTTTATGCTTCTAGAGCTGCATTGACGATTAGTCCAAATCCCAAGAATTTAGCATTTAAAGAACCTCTTCAAGAAACTCTTCTAAGAAAAGCTAGCTCTCTGAACCCTGGAGCTCCATGACCAGGAAGTACCTCAACCCTCCAAGCTTTCTCTTCTCAATCTCTGAAACTTCACATAAAGCTGTGGTTCTCAATCTTGGCTGCAAAATAAAACAAACCGGAGAGAAGTAAAAAATCCCACTGCCCAGGCTTCACCCAAGACAACTTACATCAGCATCTCTTGGGGTGGAGCTTGGCATCAGTGTCCTTTAAAGTTCCCCTTCACCCACTATGATGCCAATGGACACGCGGGCTGAGAATCACTCTTGTAAAGGTGAGGGGTTACTCATATCAGCCCTGTTTGTTATCTATCTTAAAGCAGAAAGTGCATAGGCCTTGAAATCAGACAGTCCTGGGCTCTAACACCTACATACCCACGTGACCTTAGGCAACATGACTGCGCCTCTTTAAGTTTCGTCCTCTCATTTGTTAAGAGGAGATATACTGACATTCTCTGACATAAAAATTTAATGAGGCAAATGATGCAAAGCACTTACTATGATATACTTAGTTCTCAGTAAGCACTGAAGAAATAGTAGTAGTAGGCCAGGTATGGTGGTTCACACCTGTAATCCCAGCATTTTGGGGGGCCGAGGCGGGCAGATCACGAGGTCAGGAGATCAAGACCATCCTGGCTAACACAGTGAAACCCCGTCTCTACTAAAAATACAAAAAACTAGCCAGGCATGGTGGCACACGCCAATAGTCCCAGCTACTTGGGAGGCTGAGGCAGGAGAATCGCTTGAACCTGGGAGGCAGAGGTTGCAGTGAGCCAGGATCACAACATTGCATTCCAGCCTGAGCAACGCAGCGAGATTTCATCTCAAAAAAATAAAAAAGAAAGAAAAAGAAATAGTAGTAGTAGTAGCAGTAGTAATAGTAGGATTAGGAGCAGTAGTGTTAACAGTAGTAGTAGTAGTAGTAGTAGCAGAAGTAATAGTAGTAGTAGTAACATTATATATAAGACATGATTTTTGCCTTCAAAGAAAATTAAAGTGGGCGTTCATTTTGATTCCAAGTCCTGCACAGGGAGTTAGTGGCAGAACTTGCCCCAGAAACCCCATCTCCTGACTCATGGTCCGATGCCCTTCCCATGGCATCACACTTCTGCCCTGGGTGTATTCAGCCTTGTGAACATTTCCAACCCAATCCCTACACATGCTCCCCAACGCCGGTGAACCATGACATCATTTTGCTGCTGCCAGGCCCCAGAGCAAAACTGTGTAATTAACTGAATAAGCTGATAAATGGAATAGGTTAATGAAATCTATAGTGGAGAACAAAAATTACTCTGAGAAAATATTGCTTATTGGCAAATAAGTATATTTGGTCATTTTAGAAGGAGGTTTCCATTCAGAGCTTTCCAAAGAAGATCACAGGCCTTTACAGCAAAGGGCATTTTCATAACTCTCACTGATAAGTACTTGGACTTAATTTTGCCTGGAATCCTATGACTCTCTACACAAGATTCTTTATGAACTGTGTCTTCAAATATTCAATATACCTCTTCTCAACAAACACTCCAGTTAGATTACCCTGTATGCCAACTCTTATCTTTATCAAACATGACAAGAATATTCAGAGATTCAAAGGTCACTTGCCTGTTCAACACTATATTTCAACATCTATACAACCCTTTGCAATGTCTCCTTTAGTTATCCTGATTTGAAGTTCAATATAAAGAATGGAGGACACATGGGACAAAATATATTCTACTGTTATGATAAAGTGTTATTTATTACTGTAAATAAACACAATGTCCATTCCCTCTTCCTGACTGGTGACATGTGAGATGTGATGCTTGGAACCAGGCAGAAATCATGTCACCATGAGGAAATTAGTCTGAAAACAAAAGCAAAAACCACACTGAGGATGTCAAAGAGAAAATTGTTAAAAAACCTAGGACTTTGAATATGTCATTGAGCTGCTGAACTCACTAACCCGTGAAAACATCCCACCTCCTACCATCATTCTGATGTTGTCTGTGAAATCATCATCAGTTTCCTGTTGTTGTTACAACAAATCACCACAAACTTAGTGGCATAAAGCCATATATATGTATTATCTTATAGCTCTGGAGGCCAGATGTCCTGAAATCAAGGTGTCTTCAGGGTTGTGTTGCTTCTGGAAGCTTTAGGAGAGAATCTGTTTCGTTGCCCTTGCCAGCTTCTAAAGGCTACTTGCAGTCCTTGGCTCATGGCCCCTACCTGTATCTTTAAGCCAGCAAAGTAACATCTTCAAATCTCAATCTCTGTCTCTCTATCTTACACACACACACACACACACACACACACACACACACACACACACACGCTTCCATCATTACATCTTCTTCTCTGACTCTCACTCCTTTATCTCCCCCGCTTTCACTTATAAGGATCTTTGTGATTGCATCAGGCCCACTCACATCACCCAGGATAGTCTTCTCATCTCAAGAGCCTTAGGTTGCTCATATCTGTAAAATTCTCTTGCCATGGAAGGTGACACAGACACAGCTTTCAGGGATTAGGACATGGACACCTTTGAGTGGGGAAGGGGGATCGATATTCAGCCTTCCATAGACATCGAGGCAGGGTGGATTTCTTCAGACTGTATCATGACAGAAAGCAAATATTGATGTCTCTTCCAAGTGAATGAAAATTGTTCCTAGTCTTCACCATTACAGCGATAGTCTTTTGCAACTGGGCTGCAAAGAAATGCATTTTCCAAATCCATGGCCACTTATCAGAAACCTGAGAACAAATTGTTTAATAATTTGTTCCAGCAAAAGGACCTTATCTTACTATCTGTCATTTATAGCTATCCTCCAGGATCCATTGACTTTCTTTGGGGTCTATTTGGTGAACTGAATGGAGATACAATGGGGACCACCGACTCCTCATCCACTGTATCCTTAAGGGTGGCTCTAATCTCTCCATGCCTCCTAGGATGCAATGTTATTTTTACTTACAATCTTGTCTAGGGATTGAGAGAGAGTTTCAGAGGCTCCTACTTGAATAGGATAGATATAACTCAGATCAAGGAGCCAATATGAGGGCACAGTTGAAGGAAAGAAGACAGGAATGTGTGGGTGATATTAGACTTCTCCCTGTAAAGAGAAAAATAAAATATAGAATCTTTGTGATGAAAGACTGTTTATAGTAAATACAGAAGTCTCACATGTGAAAAGAAATAATCTCAATAGAGCTATTTTTTTAATACTAGAAAGGACAGCTCATGTCTAAAAAAATAGAACATCAATAATTTCAGGGGAAAAAAATAAGCGAGTTTAAAGTTTATTGTAACAAAGAAAACTGCAGCTATTTTACTTTAAGTAAGTTTAAAGTTTATCAGAGCACAAAAAGCCATAGCTACTTTACCTAAATGCAACTATGGGGGGGGAAAAAGGTGGGGAAAACATGCAAGTGTAAGAGTATAGGAAGATGGAAAATTACCTGACTTTTTCTGTACTTTTATTTACCATGCTTTTGTTTTCACAGGACTCAAATCATGTATTTATAAAGACTCTCACACATTCGGTACCCACCATAGTATAACAGCTAAGATGATTAGCATGCTCGGCTCCAGCGTCCAGTCATATTGCACCACAGAAAGCTCTATAGTGGATTAATTGCTTCGGTGCAGTACCTAATACTTGGTCTCTATTGAAGTTTATTAATAAAGCTGGCACACTCTTTATTTTTTTATTTTTTATTTCCATAGGTTTTTGGGGAACAGGTGGTGTTTGGTTGCATGAGTAACTTCTTTAACGGTGATTTCTGGATTTTGGTGCACCTATCACCCAAGCAGTATACACTGAATCCAATTGGTAGTTTTTTATCCCTCAACCCCTTCCCACCCTTTCCTCCTGAGTCCCCAAAGTCCACTGTATCATTCTTATGCCTCTGCATCCTCACAGCTTAGCTCCCATTTATGAGTGGGAATATGCGACGTTTGGTTTTCCATTCCTGAGTTACTTCACTTAGAATAATGGTCTCAAATCCCATCTAGGTTGCTACAAATGCCATTAATTCATTCATTTTCATGGCTGAGTAGTATTCATATAGATATATCGATATAGATATATATCTGTGTGTGTATATATGTATGTATGTACATATATATATGTATATATCAGTTTCTTTATCCACTCATTGATTGATGGGCATTTGGGCTGGTTCCACATTTTTGCAATTGCATATCTGTTCTTTGTTATTATCCAGATTATATAAAGCACTTGGATTGTTATTGTCTAAAGTGAAAAATTACCTTGAATCTCTCCTGTTTATGAAAGGTAGCACCCTCTGATTTCATTCAGCACTGTGGTGTGTGCCAGTGTTTAGCACTTCTTCACTGCCTGGTGGCAGGAATCATTTTTATATCATTATTATTGCTTTGAATCTTCTACCCCAGTTAGCCCAGTGTCTTGCATATAGAGGTGTTGAATAAACAATTTTTAGTTGGCAAGTTTACAATTTGTAATCTAGGGGTATTTTGCAATCTATGTGTCCCACAGGTGACTCATTGACAATGTTGATAGAGAAACACGTATAGTTTTGCTTCTATCATAAACAAAAAACATTGGGCTGTTTTTAAATTGCGTGTCACTTTTCTGAGCACACTCTAACCTGAGTGAATTGCATGAGTGTGTAAGGGGATACACAAGAGTGGGTAAACATGTGTGAGGGTAAATTTAGATGTGAGAGAACATTAATGACTGCAAATCACTTGGGGTAGGCCTCAAGGTCATTGCCCCTAGTCAAGATCAGATACTTTATAAGATTTCGCAATTCCTCTTTCTCGCACCCATCACAGTATACTGTGTTGCTCATTTCCATGTCTTCCTCCCAAAGCCATCTAGGATGATGGGATGTCTGGTCATTTTTCTACTCCTAAAACCTTATTCAGGGTATTTGCTCAATACATGTTAAATGAGTGAATACATGTTAAGCCAATGAGTGAATGGTTGAAACAGCGGTGGGGATGCACAGTAGCCACATGATTTGGAATAAGAAACCATTGTAAGAACTCTAAGGGAGACCCAGTGTTAGAGTGAATGTAGACTTTGAAACTGTACAGACCAAGCTGTTCATGTAATGTCAGATTTGAGGAAAGTGCCTTGATTTCTCTGAGGCTCAGTTTCCTCCTCAGTTAAATAAATATTGAAGAAAAAAGGGCTGTTTGAGATATAAAATAGGTATACAAAGAAACAAGAGGCACTGGCCAGATTGAAAGTGATTTCCCACACATTGTTCGTTGCCATTATTCTTTAGACAATCTGGGCGTTTTATAAGTTCAAGACTATCGTTAGAAATATGTGAAAGGTTTACTTGGAACACACACACAGAAAAAAGCCAAATCACTTCTCTATATAATATTTATAGGGCAACCTTTTTTTTTTTTCTTTTGAGATGGAGCCTCACTCAGTTGCCTGGGCTGGAGTGCAGTGGTGCGATCTCAGCTGAGTGCAACCTCCGCCTCCCAGGTTCAAATTAATCTGCCTCAGCCTCCTGAGTAGCTGGGACTATAGGCTTATGCCACCATGCCCAGCTTCTTTTTGTATTTTTAGTGGAGATAAGGTTTCACCATATTGGCTAGGGTGGTCTCAAACTCCTGACCTCAAGTAATCTGCCAGCCTTGGCCTCCCAAAGTGTGGGAATTACAGGCGTGAGCCACTACGCTTGGCCTACATAATATTTATATATACAGGGTTTTAGGAGGTGGGAGTAATAATTGTTTTGTTTTTTGTTTTTAGACAGAGTCTCACACTGTTGCCCAGGCTGGAGTGCAGTGGTGCAATCTTGGCTCACTGCAAGATCCGCCTCCTGGGTTCACGCCATTTTCCTGCCTTAGCCTCCTGGGACTACAAGCACCTGCCACCACACCTGGCTAATTTTTTGTATTTGTAGTAGAGACGACATTCACCATGTTAGCCAGGATGGTCTCGATCTCTTGACCTCGTGATCTGCTCTCATCTGCCTCCCAAAGTGCTGGGATTACAGACGTGAACCACCGCGCCCGGCCTGTTCTTAAAGGTCTTCTAAGGCCAGTGTGCCTGATCCCCTTGTAAATACTGTTAAAAATATCCTGAAAGGAAACTGGGCTTAGTCTCTATATGCTTGGATTTTCTGGCTCTGAGAAAATCTTAAAAGAAAAACAACCTCAAAAATGTATTGTTCTCATTTTAAATATTCAAACAGTTTTTCCGGACAATGTTATCTTTTTTCATCAAAATATCCAGCTTTAGTCATAAAAAGTCATGATTGGCAGATTCAATTTAAAAGGCAAAATTGTAACTCCAGGTACCCGCCTCCAGGAAAATGGCTTAGAGAGAGAAGCTATTCTATCAAAACTGGATATTGGAGACTTGACCCCAGTGGTAGATTCAGAGCCTTTAATTCAGTAGCCATCACCACAGGGGGGACAACTCCCCTTCCCTCCAGTCATCCACATCAAAAGGCCCTACGATTATAATGGGCCCAGAGAAACCTCTGCCAATACCAGAAAAATTCCCCACACCCTTTAACCCTATAATTACAGGTCTAGGAATTTATCCTGAGGCGGCAATCAGAGCCATGCAAAAGCAAAAAAAAAAAAAAGTGCAAAGATACTCATTGTGGTGTTATTTTACATGAGCAAAAATGTAGCCTTCCTGCCCAAAAATTTGGGGGTAGGATTTTAAAGTTTTTGGAAAATACTTCATGAATATGTGGAAATACATGGAAATGTTCACATGACATATTAAACTGGAATGGTACAAAGTAAAGCATGTAACACTATTTTATTTTAAAAAACACAACTAATGTCTGTGAGTATAGATGCACAAAGGATAAAAAGATCGAATCCCCGAAGTGCTCATCTCTGAAAGGCAGAATTATGAATAAATTATTTTCTTCTTCACCCTTTATCTCCCAGATTTTCCATAGCGAACTTTATAATTGGGGGAAATGTTACTGATTTCACAGAAAAACAACTCAGAGCTACTGATGTGCTGATAGAGTAAGTTGGTGGCATCATCTTCATGCGTGAATAGCTACAAAGGTCACACACTCCAGGGACTCTCAATTTTGGCTGGGCTGCTTCTCTCCAGATTCTAGCATCAACCTTCTCTCAGTGAAAAAAAAAAATAGACACACACACACACACACACACAGTCCTTCTCTCAGTAAAAAAAAAA
>NC_045444.1:110996212-111146872 GCF_002776525.5 Piliocolobus tephrosceles | reverse complement strand
AAAAAAAAAAGAAAAGAAAAGAAAAAGAAAAGAAAGAAAGAAAACCTATTCATCAAAAACTAAAAATCATTGATGAAAACCTAAATATGTGGATTTGTAAACAAAAAGAAAGAAAAAGAAGAATGCAGAGGGCAGAGCATCAATTTTAGGAAGACTCAAAAGTTTTCACCACTCTGCATGCATCCACAAATGACTATGAAAGTGCAGTAAGTATTGATTTGGGGGGTTCAAATAAATTTTAGTGAGTAGGTGAATTCACAATTACAAAATCCACGAACAACGAGGATCAACTGCATTTCTCATCTCATCATCAACAGAAACATAAATGACAAGGATGATGGGAGGCTGGGGACTAGAGTATTTATGAACTTTAACATTTTTGAAAAGTAGATGCAGAGTGATCATTCAATATATGTCTCTTCAGTATCTCCAGGAGTTGGCACTTGTCATTTCTTTCTCTTTTTTTGAGATGGAGTCTCACTCTGTCACCCAGGCTGGAGTGTGATGGTGCAATCTTGGCTCATGGCAACCTCTGCCTCCGAGGTTCAAGCGATTCTCCTGCCTCACCCTCTGGAGTAGCTGGGATTACAGGTACCCACCACTACGCCTAGCTAATTTTTGTATTTTGAGTAGAGATGGGGTTTCACCACATTGGCCAAGCTGGTCTCGAACTCCTGACCTCAGGTGATCCACCTGCCTCGGCCTCACACAGTGCTGGGATTACAGGTGTGAGCCATCGTGTCCGGCTGGCACTTGTTATTTCTGATAGGATCCCTGTACTAACTCCAAAGGTCACTATATTTATTTTATATGATGCATGAAATAATTCGACAAAACCCCAGCCCCAGAGCATTTTTCTCTCTCTCTCTCTCTTCTTCCTGTGGTCTCCTTCACATGTGTCCTTCAATTTTTCCCCAAATAATTATTAACATAGTAGTAGTGCTAAATTAAGCTTCATAACATCAGCTTATGATGCTGACAGGTTAACGGAACAGAGTTGAATATGTATTTGAAGTGGCAGATGAAAGTCCAAAGCACAGAGTCCCAGCCACTGTCTCAGCAGCTCTTTGCTCTCCTCCCAGCACCTGGTAATGAGCCTTGTGCAACACGGTGCCACAAAACACACTCTTTTCATCAATAATCATGACTGAAGGGAGCCCACTACAGAACGTTCTTAAGTCCTTCCACAGAGATTTTGTACGTCTGGGTCAAAGCTTCGCAAAATTATTCCGCAATAGTACAACCACTCAAAAGAACCTTGGTACTTTTTACTAAATATAAACCTATCTATGACCGAGCAATTCTATGCCTAGTACATCTCCAAGAGAAGTGCATGTGTCCATAAAAAGCCTTGTGTAAGAATGTTCAAAGAGCATTATTAGTAATAGACAAAGCTAGAAACAGAGAAATAGAGCAAAAAGTAAATTGTGATATATCCATACAATGGAATACCATATAGCAATAAAAATGATGTTGACAGATGAATTTCAAAAACATTATGTGAAAAGAAAGAAGCCAGATACAAAAGAGCATGTGGTACGACTCTATAAGAAGATCAGGTAAAGGCAAAACTGATCTATGAAGACAGAAGTCAGAATAGTGGTTACCTCTAGTGGGTGATATTGACTGGGAAAAGGTATAAGAGAACTTTCTAGGGTGGTTAAAATGTTTTACACTATATAAGTCGGATTGCATTGCTATAAAGGAATACCTAAGACTGGGTAATGAATTTTAAAAAGAGGTTTATTTTGGCTCCTCTTTCTACAGGCTGTACAAGCATGGCACCAACATCTCTTTGGTTTCTGGTGAGAGCCTCAGGAAGCTTCCATTCATAGCAGAAGGCAAAAGGAGAGCCAGGGTATGACATGGAGAGGGAAGAAACAAAAGAACAAGGAGGAAGTGTCAGGCCCCTTTAAACAACCACCTCTCCTGTGAACTCAGGGTGAGAACTAACTCATTACTGTCAGGAGGGTACCAAGCTATTCATGAGGGATCTGTCCCTCTCACCCAAAAGATTTATTTCGCTGTTGTACTGGGTTTCTATTGCTGCCAGAGCAAATCACCACAAACTTAGCAGCCTAAAACAATACAAATGTACTGTCTTACTGTTCTATAAGGCCAAAAATCCAACAAAGGTTTCCTTTGGTGAAAATCAAAGTTTTGGCAGGGTTGTGTTCTTTTCTAAAGATAGTGGAGCTTTGGGAAGCTGAGGTGGGCAGATTGCTTGAGTCTAGTAATTCAAGACCAGCCTGGGCAACATGGCAAAACTCCTTCGCTACAAAAAAGTACAAAAAATGAGCTGGGTGTGGTGGTGTGCGTCTGTGGTCCCAGCTACTTGGGAGACTGAGGTAGGAGTATTGCCTGAGCCTGGGAGGCAAAGTTTGCAGTGAGCCAAGATTATGCCACTATACTCCAACCTGGGAAACAGACCAAGATTCTGTCTCAAAAAAATAATAATAACAAAATAAAGACTGGCTGGGTGTGGTGGCTCACACCTGTAATCCCAGTACTTTAGGAGACTGAGGTGCGTGCATCAACTGAGGTCAGGAGTTCAAGACCAGCCTAGCCAACATAGTGAAACCCTGTCTCTACTAAAAATACAAAAAATTAGCTGGGTGTGGTGGCAGACGTCTGTAATCCCAGCTACTTGGGAGCTGAGGCACAAGAATGGCTTGAACCAGGGAGGTTGCAGTGAGCCAAGATGGTGCCACTGCACTCCAGCCTAGGGGGACAGAGTGAGACTCTGTCTCAAGAAAAAAAATAAAATAAATAAAGACTGTGGAGAATTCATTGTCTTGCTTTTTCCTGCTTCTAGAAGTCATCCGCACTCCTTAACTCATGGCCTCCTTCCTCTATCTTCAAAGTCACTAATGGGTGGAGGTCTTACATTACATAATTCTGATCTCCCTTTTGCCTCTCTCTCCTGCTTTTAAGAACCTTTGTGATTACACTGAGTCTACATAAATAATCCAGAATAATCTCCCTATCTCAAGGAGATTTAAGCACATCTTCAAATTTCCTTTTGTCATATAAAGTCACATATTCATAGGTTTCAGGAATTCAGATGTGGAAATTTTTGGTAGTACATTATTCCGCCTAGCACAGTGCTTAAGATATATGCATTTTACTGTGCGTAAATTATACCTCAACAAAAAAAATAAAGTTTTTCACAGAGAAAAGAAAAATGCCAGGCAGAAATCTTGATAAAAACCCCAAGAATGTCAAGCTTTATGAAGCAATTCACCAAAACAGAAGCCAAACAGAATCCAAACTACTAAAAGTTAATTCATAGCTCACTCAGCACTCTAACATAAAAAACCAGTCCCTTTAGGAGTAAATCAATTTCCCCAACTTACGTTTTGATTGAGTTGAAGGACATATGCAGAAATCTACATAAAGTATAATTCCGTATGTAAAAATGTTACGATGCCTAAGAACCAACTAATCTGTGATTGTCTCATGTCCCTTCTCATATCTCATTCCAGAGACCATTAACTGTTATTTGATGATGTGGATCATTTAATTTGTACTTCACTTTGACTTTTAACTGGATACATGAGCCAAGATAGAAATCATTATCTCAATCTTGAAGGTTTATATTTTGAGATTTCAGCTGAAAATTGCAATTGAAAAGTTTGTTAGATTTAAATGTTTTTAAAATGCAAAAATATTAGATGGTGGTAAAATAAATGAAAATAAATGCAAAAAAATGGTGTCAACCTTATTTTTTAAAGGTAGTTTAGCTATTGCTTTGTTCACATTAAAATATACTCACAACAGATACTTACTATGTATAACAAATTAGCAGTATTTGCCTAATAAGAAAATAAATACACCACCATATGGTCTCAAGTTACATTTGCACTATTTTGCCAACATGTATTATCACATTCCCTTGAGGAGAAATAACTCTGTGGATTAAGCTCAGAAAATAATACAAAATGAAAAGTTGTGCCTATAGTCCTATTCCAGAGTAATCCTGCTTACCTGAATGTGCACCTGCTGTCCTGCTAGAGATCTGAACCATCTTGATTATAGCATACCCCGGGGCTGGATATTGTGCCAAATATCTTTCAGTAGAGGCAATTTTGCTTCTTTGATGACTATAAGCAATGCTAAACCAGAACATAGGAGTTTTCCAGGTAAGGAGACTATCCATGTATACTGTTTGCCAGGCAACTTCTCACCACTTCTGAGCAACAGAAATGCATTTTGGTCTTAGAAATTTGGGTAGGGACTTTTATGGGCAGGGAATTTAGCCCCAGGAAATAAAAATCCACACACCAATATTGGTAGACGATTCTCAGATAGAAGTCAATGTCTCAATTCATTTAAGTTGTTGTAACAAAATGCCATAAACAGGGTAGCTTACAAACAACAGAATTTATTTCTCTCCATTCTGGAGGCTGGAAAGTCCAAGATCCAGGCACATTCAATGTCTGGTGAGGGCCCACTTCTGGCTCATAGATGGCACTTTCTTGCTGTGGCCTCACATGGCAGAAGAGACCAAGGTCTCTCTGGGGTCTCTTTAAGGGCACAATAAGGGCACAATTCTATTCATGAGAGCTCCATTTTCATGCCCTAGTCACCTTCTAAAGGCCCCACTCTATAGTTTGAATGTCTCCTCCCAAACTCATGTTGAAATGTAATTACCACTTTAACAGTATTATGAAGTGAGACTTTTAAGAGGTAATTAGGCCATGAGGGTCTACTTTCATGAATGGATTAATGCCTTTATTAGGGTATGGCTTTGTTGTCATGGGAGTGGGTTCCTTAAAAAAGAATGAGTTTGGCCCCTTTTGTCTCTCTCCCTCTCGCTATCTTGGCCCTTACACCTTCTACTGTGGGATGACGCAGCAAGACCCTTGCTGGAGACCAAGCCCTGGATCTTGGACTTCCAGCCTTGAAAACTGTAAGAAATTCATTTCTGTTCACTATAAATTAACCAGTCGGAGGTATTATCTTGTAGCAGCAGAAATGGACTACCTCCTAATATTCCACCTCCTAATACCATCACTTTGGGGGTTAGGATTTCAACATATGAATTTGGAGGAGGCCAGACATGGTGGCTCGTGCCTGTAATCCCAGCACTTTGGGAGGCCGAGGTGGGTGGATCCTCTGAGGTCAGGAGTTCGAGACCAGCCTGGCCAACATGGGGAAACCTCATGTCTACTAAAAATACAAAAATTTGCTGGGCGTGGTGGCGGGCAGTCCCAGCTACTCGGTAGGCTGAGGCAAGAGAACTGCTTGAACCCAGGAGGTGGAGGTTACAGTGAGCCTAGATTGTGCCATTGCACTCCAGCACTCCAGCCTGGGCAACAAGAGTGAGACTCCGTCTAAAAAAAAAAGAATTATTTAGAGGGAGACACAAACATTCTGATCACAGAAATCACTTTCCCAAAGTCATATTGACACTAAGTAATACAGACAGGGTCTGAATTCAGGCAGTCTGACTCCTGTGGAACTAGCCACTATGTGATGCTCCCCCCCAAGTCACAAAAATCATAGCCATACATATATCCATCTTAAAATAATTCTTCCTCCATTATCCACATATTGGTCTGGACAAGGAGGAGAGAACACAGGGCTCTCTGGGCTTGATGATATCCTGAAATGCTGTAGAAGGTCTAATTGCAGACTGACTCTAGGTTGGAGGATTCCCAAGAATTGCATGTGTCCCCTAGAATTTCCAGGCCAGTGAGAAAGCTCTAGAGGCATCTCACATTCACTTCTATTCAGAAAATAAAAACAAAATCCCAGGAAATAGAAACAAAATTCAACTGAAGTGGACCACTAAGTTTCCCCAAGATGAACCCACTCAGGAAAACATCCCAGATTTTGAACACATTGGAAGAACCTACACTTTTGGGACTAGATAGATTTTAAGAAGGATTCAATGAGAGAACTGAGGTGTGTTATCCTCCACAACTTCTTTTGCTTACCAAACTGAGGGGCCGTATACAGATAGCTGAAAGTACCAAGAATACTCAAAACTGTTGACATAATAGAAACATTGCTTTTGAAAGTCCAAATGTATGTTACAGCCTTATTCATTCATTCATTCATTCATTCATTTTTGAGACAGAGTCTTGCTCTGTCACCCAGGCTGGAGTGCAACGGTGCAATCTCGGCTCACTGCAACCTCTGCCTCCTGGGTTCAAGCAACGATCCCGCCTCAGCCTCCTGAGTAGCTAGGATTACAGACACCCGCCATCATGCCCAGCTATTTTCTGTATTTTTGTAGAGACGGGGTTTCACCATGTTGGCCAGGCTGGTCTTGAACTCCCAGCCTCAGGTGATCCACACACCTCAGCCTCTCAAAGTGCTGGGATGACAGGAGTGAGCCACCACACCTAGCCTACAGCCTTCTTTTAAAAGCAATTTGCTTGTACTAGAGTCAGACATTCAGGGACATACGGTTATCACCTACCATTTTCAGAAAGGCCATTTCATTTATTCAGGAAATCTTTTTTCTCTTTTTTTTTTTTTCCCCAAGGCAGGGTCTTGCTCTGCCACTCAAGCTGGTACGCAGTGGAGTTGCCATAGCTAACTGCAGCCTCAAACTCCTAGGCTCAAGAGATCCACCCACCTCAGCCTCCCAAGTAGCTGGGACTACAGGTGTGCACCATCACACCCAGCTAATTTTTTTTGTACAGAAGGGGTCTAACTTTGTTGCCCAAGCTGGTCTTGAACTCCTGGACTCAAGTGATCCTCCCACTGTGGCCTTCCAAAATGCTAGAATTACACACGTGAGTCACTGTGCCTGACCCCAGGAAATCTTAACTTAGTACTCACTATGGGTGAAGTGCTGGAGCCACACAGGGATTACTGCAGTGAACTGGACAGACTGGTCCCTGGCTGGCTGGATTTTAGAGTATAGCTGGGGACACAAAGAGATTTCTTAACCAAGCAAGAGATTTAAAAACAAACAAACAAAAAATACAAAACAAAACACATAAATCCTGGGCACGGTGGCTCATGCCTGCAATCCCAGCACTTTGGGAGGCTGAGGTGGGTGGATTGCTTGAGGCCAGGAGTTCGAGAGCAGCCTGGGCAACATGGTGAAACCCCATCTCTATTGAAAATACAAAAACACTAGCCAGGTGTTTTAGCACATGCCTGTAATCCCAGCTACTTGGGAGGCTGAGGCAGGAGAATCGCTTGAGGCCCGAGAATCACTTGAACCTGGAAGGCAGAGTTGCCAGTGAGCCAAGAATGCACCACTGCACTCCATCCTGGGTGAGAGTGAGACACTGTCTATAAACACACACACACAGTCACACATAAATACTACTGTAGTAAGTTTTGAGGAAAAAAATCCATCAAGTGCTAAGTGGAGAAAAATTAGGTCCAGTTTTAGGAAAGGTTGAAGGGTGAGATGGAGGCAGCTTTCAAAGAACTGAGAGCAGAGTCTGCAGGGAAATGGAAGAATAATTTATATTCCAGGTGCCGGTAGTCATCCCATCCCCAAACTCACAGAAGCCATTTTCCTACTACCAGGGCCTCTTGATCTTTCATGACGGAGAATAAATAGTAGGCAAAATCACCCCAGAATAATTTTAGCTTACCTTTTTAAGATCTCAGACCACAGCCTTCATCTACACATCTTGACGTCATAAGAAAGTTGAGTATAGGGTGAAGAACTGAACCTTCCCAATACCAAGGCTCTAGCCCCAACCCTGTCCCTTCTCAGGGTGTGCCCTGGTTAACTGTGTCTCTGTTCACTTAACAAGGTGGGGTCTCTATAAACTGCAGGCGTTGGATTATAAAATCTCTTTCATCACTCATGCAGCTAGTGATTAACTGACAATTGCAAGCTTGTACAACCCCTTAATCTTTTTTAAATGCATCACATAAGCCATGCTATATTATATAGTTTCTCTTTCATATTATTGGCTTTTAAGAGCTTACCCCTGTGGTTTTTGAAAATGGATAAAAGACAGAACAACTCCAAATGGTTCCTCACTTCCCCAACGTCACAAGTACACAAGTGATCTTTCCATAAATGTCTTACCTTGCAATTACAACTTGTCCTTGGTAGTGAGTTAACCTCTCATTTTCCCACATTATTAATTCCATGTGGCATTTTTTTCCCAATTCTGTTCATGCATTCTCGAGATGTCTCCTTCAAAATTTCATTTTTACCTCATTTTTATTTACTTTCCAGGCTGACTGTACCACCTGTCACTGGGAAATCCAGGGACATTTATTCCAAGCTCGGCCCTATAGTACACTGGCTGGGTACAGTGGTTTCTCCTCGGCATTTAGAGGCAATTTCCACCAGGTTGTTCTGATTCCCACTGAATGGCCCACGTGTTCCAAAACAGGACACATTTTTTTTTTTTTCACTGAGACAGAGTCTCGCTCTGTCACCCAGCCTGGAGTGCAGTGGCGTGATCTCAGCTCACTGCAAGCTCCACCTCACAGGTTCACACCATTCTCCTGCCTCAGCCTCCCCAGTAGCTGGAACTGCAGACGCCCGCCACCACGCCCAGCTAAATTTTTGTATTTATTTTTTAGTAGAGATGGGGTTTCAGCGTGTTAGCCAGGATGGTCTCAACCTCCTGACCTCGTGATCCACCCACCTCGGCCTCCGAAAGTGCTGGGATTACAGGTGTGAGCCATCACTCCCGGCCAGAACACACTTTTGTTCTAAAAAAAAAAAAAAAAAAAAAAAAAAAGGCAAGTTTTGGGCCGGGTACAGTGGTTCACGCCTGTAATCCCAGCACTTTGGGAGGCCGAGGCGGGGAGATCGCAAGGTCAGGAGGTCGAGACCATTCTGGCTAACATGGGGAAACCCTCTCTACTAAAAAATTTAAAAAATTAGCCAGGCGTGGTGGCAGGCAGGCACGTGTAGTCCCAGCAACTCAGGAGGCTGGGGCAGGAGAATGGCATGAATCCGGGAGGCGGAGCTTGCAGTAAGCTGAGATTGTGCCACTGCACTCCAGCCTGGGCGACAGAGAGAGACTCCATCTCAAAAAAAAAAAAAAAAAGGGCAAATTTTATCTTTTCGTTTACAGTAAGTCAAAAACAGACAAACTCTGCTACAGTTTTAGAAGTCAAGAGACTGATTACCTGGGAGCAGGAGGGAGGGTGAGTGACTAGGAGGGGCATGGCATGGGCTGCTGGGCCCTATAATGTGCTATTGCTTGACCAGAGCGGTACTCATGCATTTATCCACTTTGATAAGTCATCAATCTGTCCACTCGTGATTTTTACACCTTCTTTTTTTTTTTCTTTTTTGAAACAGAGTCTCGCTCCATCACCCAGGCTAGAGTGCAGTGGCGCCACCTCGGCTCACTGCAACCTCCGCCTCCTGAGCTCAAGAGATTCTCGTGCCTCAGCCTCCCAAGCAGCTGGGATTACACACATGTGCCACCATGCCTGGCTAATTTTTGTATTTTTTAGTAGAGATGGGGTTTCACCATGTTGGCCAGGATGGGCTCGAACTCCGGGGCTCAAGTGATCCGCCTGCCTCAGCTTCCCAAAGGGCTGGGATTACAGGCGTGAGCCACTGTGCCCAGCCTTTTACACTTCCTTCTTTACGTGTTGTCTTTTCATTTAAAAAAATCCATTAGAAAGTCAAAACTGTTCTCTACACTTTATTTAGTAACACAACCAACATAGGTAATTTAGTGGTTAACAGTGTGGCCTCTGGAGTGAGACTTCCTGGAGCCTAACTCAGTTTCTCCTTTTTATTGCAACATAGCTTTTCTCTTCTGTAAAATGGTAATGATAGTAACATCTACCTCAGAGGGTTGTTCTAAGGTAGAGTTACTGTTTATTAAGTAGAGTTACTGTTTATTAAGTAGAGTTACTGTTTGTTAAGTAGAGTTACTGTTTGTTAAGTAGAGTTACTGTTTGTTTGTTAAGTAGAGTTACTGTTTATTAAGTAGAGTTACTGTTTATTAAGTAGAGTTACTGTTTATTAAGCCCTTAAACAATGCTAGGCTCATTGAGGGCAGCGTTTAAATATTCTTTCTCATATAAAAAGGAATGAAACTTTAGTTGTACTCCTAAAGTCTGGAATCCTTACCAGACTTCAGTCCTGCCTCTGCTACTCACTAGCTATGTTAACCTGTGATGAGTGTCTTGGCCTCTTTGCTTCTCAGTTTAGTTACCTGTAAAATAGGGGAACTAACTGAATTTGAGGGCAGGTAGAGGTTGTAACACACATAGGACTTAACAGGCCACAGACTATGAAAAAAATTGGGCTTTTGTTCCCCTCAAAGTATAATGGGAAGCCTTTCAAAGGATTTTTTAAAAAATCATTTGTTTTATATTTTCGAAGATTGTTTTTTTGCTACTATATAGAAAGGAATGGGAAAAAGTAAGTCTGAAGGCAGGTAGACCAGGTAGGAAGGAGTCCAGGTAAGAGGCGAAGGTAGATTTGAACACAGAATTGACCATACCTGCTGACAGCTAGATGGGCATCCACAAGGACTCTAAGGTTTCTGGCTTTAACAACTATATGAATGATGATGACATTTACCTGGTTTGGGAATCACGGTGACTTTAGGGATCTTGGGGCCAGATAGGCTGGGTCTATGTCCAGAAACAACTCCAGAACCAACATGCTTCCTCCCCCGCTGAATACTCCAAGTTTGTTCTTGCCTTAGTTTTCATACAAGCTTTTCCCTCTGCTGGGAACTCTCCTCCTCCACTTTTCAGGTAGCTAATTAATATGGTTTAGCTGTGTCCCCACCCAAATCTCATCTTGAACTGCAGCTCCCATAATCTCCACCTGTCATGGGAGGGACCCAGTGGGAGGTAACTGAATCATGGGGACTGTTACCTCCATGCTGTTCTCATGCTAGTGAGTTCTCACGAGATCTAATTATTTTATAAGGGGCTTACCCCCTCCCCCTACCCCATTCACTCTGTACTTCTTGCTGCCGCCACATGAAGCAGCATATGTTTGCTTCCCCTTCCGCCATGATCCTAAGTTTCCTGAGGCCTCCCCAGCCATGCTGAACTGTGTGTCAATTAAACCCCTTTCCTTTACAAATTACCCAGTTTCAGGGGATGTTCTTATCAGCAGTGTGAGAATGGACTAATACACTAATTTATTCCTACCCTTTAGATCTCAGCTGAAATGCCACTTTGTCAGGCAAGTTGGCCCCAGGCAACCTACATGAAGTGAGCACCTCCCACCATTTTTCTTATTTACTTTGTAACTCTTTTCCTAACTCATAATCATTTGATCTCTTCACTTGTTTTTCTCCATCTTCACCAGTAGTACCTAAGCTTCATGAGGGCAGGCACTGTGTCCATCCTGTTCTCCACTCCTTCCCTGTTTCCTGGAACCTAATAGCTCTACATGGATGAAGGATGCATGATTTCCAAACAAGACGATCATCATTATCTCACAGGAGGGAGGATTAACCCAGTATTTGTCCTATTCTTTTTAATATACTTTGACTTATTAATAGGAAAAGTTCTATTATGCTGTGAGTGAATTTGTTCATTCTTATGTCAATTTTATAATCTTTCAAACATGCATTCCTTAAAAATACTAAACAAAACATAGTTACATGTTCTTTTTCTTTTCACAAATAGGGTCTTACTCTGTTGTCCAGGCTGGAGTGCAGAGGTATGATCATAGCTCACTGCAGCGTCCAACTCCTGAATGCAAGCAATACGCCTACCTCAGCCTCCCAAGTAGCTGGGACTGCAGGTACACAACACCATACCTGGCTAATTTTGGCGGGGGGGGGTTGGTAGAGCTGGGATGTCACCATGTTGCCCAAAAACTCCTAGCCTCAAGTGATCCTCCCACTTCAGCCTCCCAAGGCACTGAAATTACAGATGTGAGCCACTGAGCTCAGCCCTGAAACTTACCTTCTAATGATGAGTCAGACAATGGATATCAGACAAAATAAAGGAGTAATAGAGCACGTTAAAAAGTGGTAGGTGGGCTGGGCATGGTGACTCATGTCTGTAACCCCAGCATTTTGGGAGGGCAAGGCAGGACAATCGCTTGAAGCCAAGAGTTTGAGACCAGCCTGGGCAACATGGTGAGACCCTATCTCTACAAAAAATTTAAAAATTAAATAAAAATTGTTAAGTGATAAGTGCTGTGGAAAAAGAAGAAACAGAGTAGGTATAGTTCACTGCTACATTGGTAGCCCCCAAGGATCCTTACCTAACGGTGTTCATGCCTTTCTGTAGTTTGTCCCCTCCATATCACACCTCCAGCCTTGGTGATATGACTTGCTTTATCCAGTGGGAAATTATCAAGCATGATGCAAACAGAGTTTGATAAGTGATTGGACACTGGGGCTTGACCGCTTGGAAAGCTCTTCCTTGGAAGCTATCTACCATGCTACAAAGAAGCCTGGGCTACACTTGAATCATGAGATACCACATGGAAAGGAGCCCTGGAGTTGGAGAGCACATCTTGGACACTGCAGGCCCAGCTGAGATCCCAGATGAATGCAGTTACAATCAGACCACAAAGCCGGGCCAACCCTTCTCCCTGTTCTTTCATCTTTTTGGAATATTAGTCTTTAAAAGGAAGCATGTTGTTACATGCTACAATACAGATGAACCTTGAACACACTATGCTAAATGAAATAAGCTACTCACAAAAGAACACATACTGTATGATTCCAGTTATATGAGGTATCTAAAGTAGTCAAATTCATAGACATAGAAAGGAGAATGTTGGTTACCAGTGGCTGGGAGGAGAAGGCAAAGGGGAGTTATTGTTTAAAAAGTAGAGAGTTTTAATTCTGCAAGATGAAAATGTTCTGGAGATCTGTTTCACAACAATGTAAATATACTTATGACTATTGAAATATACACTTAAAAATGGTTAAGACAGTACATTCTACGATATGTATTTTTTACTACACTTTTTATTTATTTATTTATTGAGATGGAGTCTCACTCTCTCACCCAGGCTGGAATGCAGTGGCACAATCTCGGCTCACTGCAACCTCCGCCTCCTGGGTTCAAGTGATTCTCCTGCCTCAGCCTCCCTAGTAGCTGGGATTACAGGTGCCCACCACCACACTCAGCTAATTTTTTGTGTTTTTAGTAGAGAGAATTTCGCTATGTTGGCCAGGCTAGTCTCAAACTCGTGACCTCAAATGATCCATCCACCTCGGCCTCCCAAAGTCCTGGGATTACAGGTGTGAGCCACTGCTCCCAGCCTACATTAAGGAAAAAAAAAACAAAAGTGTGGCAGTTACCTACCGCTGCATAACAAACCATCCCAAAGCATGTGGCTTAAAATAGCAGTCATGTATTATTTCTCCCAACACTGAGATGGCTAGATGGTTCTCCTGAGGTTTTGCCTGGGCCTGTTCATCCTCTATACTCGGCTGAAAAGCTGGCTGGGCTAGAAGATCCTAGATGACCTCACACACATCTCTGGTGGTGAGCATGGCTGCTTGCTGGGCCACCACTTTACTTCTATGACCTCTCCCTCTCCAAAAGAGTAGAACTACTTCCCTACAGAGCAGTCTCAGAACAGTGTTCCAAGAATGTAAGGATTCCAGGTCAAGGCCTCTGGAGGTTTAGGCATCAGAACTCTCACAAGGTCACTTCCACTACATTTTATTGGCATAAAGCAAGTCTCAAGGCCCAACCAGAATCAAGGAAGGATGACATGGGCTCCACCTCTTGAAAGGAAAAACTATAACATCTTGAGACAGGGTTTTATAATTTACCAAAGCCCTCTGCTTTGTTAGAATCAAAAATTATTTTCAAACACTATTAGTTTGCTGAAGGGAAATTAACTCTACACTACCTGGTATAATTCTCAACAATTCCAAGTTTGAGTAAAAATAGCCTACAAATTTTTGGACAATCAGTGAAAAATTACAAGATCATGCTATGTTTGGAGATGAAATTTATTATCAACATCACAGGAACTTGCAATGATTTCTAGGAAAGTTAGTATAAATCTGAGAAAACTCCCTGATTTTAATAATGGAGATACTCATCCCTTGATTACTGAAAATTGAAGAGTTTTCTGATAAAATTCACCATTACCATTAAAGCTATTTATAATCTATCTTTGTAAAAATGACTTTTCTAAGAACATCATTGGCAGGGCTGGGCATGGTGGCTCATGCCTGTAATCCCAGCACTTTGGGAGGCAGAGGCGGCTCGATCACCTGAGGTCAGGAGTTCAAGACCAGCCTGACCAACATGGTGAAACCCTCTCTCTACTAAAAATACAAAAATTAGCAGGGCATGGTGGCACACGCCTGTAGTCCCAGCTACTTGGGAGGCTGAGGCAGGAGAATAGCTTGAACCCAGGAAGCAGAGGTTGCAGTGAGCCGAGATCATGCTACTGCACTCCAGTCTGGGTGACAGAGTGAGACTCTGTCTCAAAAAAAAAAAAAAAAAAAGAACGTCACTGGTAATGTGTGATGAATCTCTCCTAATAAGTGAACTCTTCATTACCTAAAAAGAAAAAATACACAGAGACTCTAGATAATAATACCATGTTTATTTTTATGAGTAAGCCTAAATCCTTTCCTTTAGAAAATTAATACAAACAGCTGCCTGCCGTGAAGTTCCTTTCAAAAGCATAATGCTATTTGGTTGGGCTTTGCCAGGTTATATTTTGCCTTTGAAAACGAAGAGCTCTCCATATGTTCATAAAGCTCATACTCCTGGCTGTTTTTAAGCCATCCTCTTGGAATAATCCTGTGGGACGTCCCTGATCCCAAATCAGTACAAACACTGTATCATCTCTGATTATTGGTTTCTTAAATATATGGTAGAAATATGAATATATTAAAAACAACTACCAGTAATTTATTTGAATTCAAACTTCTTGAAAAACTGACTATACCATTTTGTTAAACAAATTCAACTTTATCAGTCATTGAATTTACTCTAAATGTATGAAGAAGGGAAGAGATTTGGGAAAAGTATCTCTAATCTCGTACTTTTATCTAATGAAGAGGGATGTCTGATCTGAAACAGTACTCAAATTTTAGTACATGTAAGAATTACTTGGGAAATTTTTTAAAAATACAGATTCTGGGCCCCACCCCCACAGATTCTAATTCAGTATGTCTTGGATGGAGCCTGAAAATTTTATTTCTAACAATCTGTAAGGTGATGCTGATGCTGCTCGTCCCTGGACCACATAATAAGGCTGTCTTAATCTACATTTGATACAAAAAGAGATTGCATAAAAGAGTACACCTTTTATGTTTTACCTTTGTTAAAAGATAATATGCAGGCACTACACAACATATCCTTCAAACGCAATAACCTGTGAGTCCCCCTTTAATTTGCTCTATGAAGTAGCTTAACTGGTTATTGCTGAAAGTAGATTCTATTGAGATTTGGACTTTTCATTTGTTTTTTCCAAGTAAGCCTTTCACACAGCTCTAGCAATGATCTTTGGTATTTGGTAAAGAATAATGCAACCTATCATATCGTCATTGTGGTAGACTGTTAAAAAGCCAGAAATTCCTCCGATCTCACATTGCACTCCTTTGCAGTGTGACATTGCTGATTCTCCCATCCAAAATTAAGAGTCTATTCGTCAACCTGCCTGAATCTGAGCTGGGTCTGTAACTTGCTTGAATCAATAAAATGTGCTGGAAGTGATGTGATGCAAGTCTCAGCCCCTCAGTCTCAAGAGACTTTGCAGCTTCCACATTTGCCTTTTGGAAAACTGTCCTGGAAGAGCCAAGTGAGACAGCTGGTCTAGCTTAGTGAACGACGCCAGACCATGAAAGAGAACCAAGGCACCTCAGCCAGCACCAACTGCCCAGATGTGTGAGGGAGGCCATCCTGGAGTTTAAGCCCTGGGGACCTCCAGCTGAAGGGCATTACATGAATAGACTTATGCAAACACAGTGAAGAACCTGCCAAGTCAATCCTTAAAAACCTGAGAAACAATAAGCCATTTTTTTTAGTTTTTTCGTTGTTGTGGGTTTTTTTGTTTTGTTTTGTTTTTTGAGACGGAGTCTCGCTCTGTCGCCCAGGCTGGAGTGCAGTGGCTGGATCTCAGCTCACTGCAAGCTCCACCTCCCGGGTTCATGCCATTCTCCTGCCTCAGCCTCCAGAGTACCTGGGACAACAGGTGCCTGCCACCACGCCTGGCTAATTTTGCCATTTTTAGTAGAAACGGGGTTTCACCATGTTAGCCAGGATGGTCTCGATCTCCTGACCTTGTGATCTGTCTGCCTCGGCCTCCCAAAGTGCTGGGATTACAGGTGTGAGCCACCACGCCCAGTCATAATAAGTCATTGTTTTTAAGCCACTACATTTTGGGTGCTTTGTTCAGTAGCAATGATTAAGTTATACAGCCATGCTGCATGCTTCAATTAATCTTGATAAGGAAGGACTCTGAGTTCTATAACAGGACACAACTAATAATGTAACAGTACCTCAGTCAGCAGCGCCTGTAATAATATAGCACAGCTCACATCATTGAGTAACAGTGCAATGCATTGGCTCGTCCTTACTCTTCTCTAGTAAGAGAAAGTGGGCTAATTCCTAACTTTTTTTAATTGTATGAAATTGTACTAAAAATTGCATACATATATAATTTATATCACCATTATTTTTATATTATATAATGTATATTATATATTATTTTTGTATGTTATATATACATTTATATATACATTATTTTAGATATTATATACATTATAAAATATATATTATTTGTATATATTACATGTACATTACATATATGAATATATAATGATATAAATTATATATGTTTATATTTATATATTTTTATATGTATTTATAAATGTAGTGGTGATATAAATAATATATATGTATACACCATTAATTTTTCTCCATCTGGAGTCAACAATGACATAATCAAGAAAATGAACCCTCTGCATTATAAAGTTCTCCTCACACTTGGAAAATACGAGCAAAGCTTGCATACAAGTACAATACACGATCATGTAAGAGAAGATGATTCAACAGAGAAGAGGATGTTAGGAATTGCCCCACCACACAGGCAGAGCATTAGTTGTGGTAAAAAACAAAGCAAAGCTTTCCAGAATAAAACCACTGATAACTCAGTGGTTACTTTTTCCAGAGAAATGGGTAGGAATTACATTGAAGTAGTATCTTCCTCCATAGTCTGTTAATTAGATGATCTGAATAAAGATAGCTTATAATATTCCCTTGCATTTCTAAAACCTTTATAAGTTTTAATTTTCATTTTCAAAAGATTTAATTTGATTCCGGAAGATGAAATAGGATATATTTTATTATCCTCACTGGAGAAAAAAAAGCAAAATTTGAAGTCCAGACAAAAATTTGCCCAAAATCTAACTGATGAACACATAGATATTTCTCATTTAGTGCTAGAATCACCTCAATTTCAATAGACCATAGTGAAGGGGTTTAGGGACTCTAATTCAGAAGCAAAGTAAGTATTAAGGGTGTTCATCTAGAGTTGTTTCTTTTTTAGAATTCCGTATCTTGCCACCTTTCCCCAGTTTCATATTCAATGGGTCTGAGTTGAATCCTAGAACCTGCTTTTTTTTTCTTTTTTTCTAAGATAAAGTCTTGCTCTGTTGCCCAGACTGGAGTGCAGTAGTGTGATCCTGGGCCACTGTAACCTCCGCCTCCCGGGTTCCAGCGATTCTTCTGCCTCAGTTTCCCTTGCAGCTGGGATTACAGGTATGTGCCACCACGTCCGGCTAATTTTTGTATTTTTAGTAGAGACAGAGTTTCACCATGTTGGCCAGGCTGGCTCGAACTCCTGACCTTAGGTGATCCACCCATCTCTGCCTCCCAAAGTGCTGGGATTACAGGCATGAGCCATCACACCCAGCCTGAATCTGCATTTTTAATAAGAATCCCAGGTGATTTTCATGCAAGACGTCCTTGGATCAGTTTTTGGAAAATGATGCAGAGGTTTAAAACACAATCTTTGGAGTGGCCTGAGTCCAGCCCCAGCTCTGCCCCTTGCCAGCTGCTTGATTTCAGACAAGTTTATCTTCATGGGCCTCAGAATCTTGACCTATAAAATGAGGACCATAATTACTTTGTCCAGGCTGCCATAACAAAGTACCACAAACTAAATTTATTATCTCACAATTCTAGAACTACAAGTCTGAGATCAAGAGGTTGCCAGGGTTGCTTCTTGCTAGGGGCTGTGAGGGACAATCTGTTCCATGCCTCTCTCCGAGCTTTTGGTGGTTTGCTAGCAGCCTTTGACACTCCTTGGTTTTGTAGATTTCTGCCTTCATCTTCACACGGTGTTCTCGGTGTTCTCCCTATGAGACTGTCTGTGTCCAAATTCCCCCTTTTATAAGTACAACAGTCATGTTGGATTAGAGGCCTACCCTACTTTAGTATGACCTCATCTTAACTGATTACTATTATATCTTAACAATGACATCTTAACTAGTTATATTCCATTATCTCCTGAAACACTGGGGAGTGTGAGCCTTCTTTCTACCTTTACTATAGATTATGACATATAATTATCATTTAAACAAGAGAATTGGCCCTTTTAAAATGTTTCTTGTATACTAGAAAGATAAATGGTCTGTTTTCTGTATTTTACAAAATATAAGAAAATATAGCAATTATGAAAATCTTACTAATGCACTCAGGGTCTGAAAGCTTCTGGGAAACAAAGCAATCACCTTGGTGCTTCCTTCTGCTTTATAAAACAACTTATTTTTAAAAATCCTGCTTTTAATTATATTACTCAGGCCCCAGGGTACTAAGTCTTTTCTAATCGTTTGCCTTTTGTATAAGAGGTTTTCGATTGTTTTAAGGTTTTATTTACTTATGTATAATTCAGCTACTAGAATTGTTAAATCTCTTAGAAATTAAGGTAGCTTGTCGGGCACAATGGCTCACGCCTATAATCCCAGCACTTTGGGAGGCCGAGGTGGGTGGATCACCTGAGGTCAGGAGTTCAAGACTAGCCTGGCGAGATCCCATCGCTACTAAAAATATAAAAATTAGCCAGGTGTGGTGGCTTATGACTGTAATCCCAGCTCCTCAGGAGGCTGAGGCACAAGAATTGCTTGAACCTGGGAGGCGGAGGCTGCACTGAGTCAATATTGTGCCACTGTACTCCAGCCTGGGTGACAGAGTGAGTTCATCTAAAAAAAAGAAGAAAACGAAATTAAGGTAGCTTAAAGGGTTTATTGTTTAACTTAATGCTTAAATTCCCATGTTGTCCCAAAATATGGCACTCCTTACAAGAAAAGAGATGCCATTAAAAAGTAAGTACAATTGTGTAAGAGCAATTTTTAGAGTAACTATTCTCATCCCCCAGCAAATTAGCCACTTCACAGATTATTTGCTGAAAACGTAAACTATTATCAAAGAGAGGATGTGAAAGCTAAGGTACTTGCACTACCGTTAACCCTCTAGTGACTCTGCAAGTCTGAAAACTCTCAAAATATGTCATTTCTTGGCTGGCTGATCAAATATGACAAAGACAGGTGTTATGGTTAATTTTATGTATCAACTTGATTGGCCATGGGGTGCCTAGATTAGACATTGTTTTTGAGTGTATCTGGGAGGGTATTTCCAGATGCGACATCATTTGAATCAGTGGACTCAGTGAAATAGACTGCCCTCCCCGTGTACATGGGCGTCATCTGATCTATTGGAGCCTAAATGAAAGAAAAAGTGGAGAAAGGAGAAATTTGCCCCTCTCTGCTGAGCTTGGACACCTCATTTCCGCTTCTTTGACCCTCAGAATAGGATTTACATAATTATTTCTCCTGTTTTCAGTCCTTCTGACTGAATTATACCACTGGCTTTCCTGGGTCTCCAATTTACAGATGGCAGGTTGTGGGACTTCTCAGCCTCCATAATTGTATGAACCAATTTCTCATAATAAATTTCCACATAGGCTGGGCACAGTGGTTCAGGTCCATAATCCCAGCACTTTGGGAGGCCAAAGCAGGTGGATCACTTGAGGTCAGGAGTTCGCGAATAGCCTGGCCAACATGGTAAAACCCTGTCTCTACTAAAATACAAAATTAGCTGGGTATTTTAAAGATTTAAAATATTTAAAATTTTAAAGATTTAAAATATTTAAAATTTTAAAGATTAAAGGTGGTAGGCTCCTTTAATCCCAGCTATTCAGGAGGCTAAGGTAGGAGAGGCACTTGAACCCAGGAGGTGGAGGTTGCAATGACCCGAGATTGCAGCACTGCACTCTAGCCTAGATGACAGAGCAAGACTCTGTCTCAAAAAAAAAAAAAACCATATGTATATTACCGCTGCTGTTTCTCCAGAGAATTCTGACTAATGCAGATAAGGAACTATGTAATGCATGCAAGTTTTCCATAAAGTTGTAGAAATTTCTAGTTAGGATCATCAGCATATGATCAGTGTCTGACCTTTTGCAAAACTCAAAGAAATATTCTTCAAACTTCTTCAAAATTACATTGGGGTCAATATATGGTAAGATAAAGAAAATTGTGTATGCTTTACACTTTAATAATGTCTTTTTTTTTCTCTTTTTTTTTTTTTGAGATAAAGTCTCGCTCTACCACCTAGGCTACAGTGCAGTGGCACGATCTCAGGTCATTGCAACCCTTACTTCCTGGGTTCAAGCGACTCTCCTACCTCAGCTTCCTGAGTAGCTAGGTTTAAAGGCACCTGCCACCATGCCCGGCTAATTTTTGTATTTTTAGTAGAGACGGGGTTTCACCATGTTAACCAGAATGGTCTCCATCTCCTGACCTCGTGATCCGCCTGCCTCAGCCTCCCAAAGTGTTGGGATTACAGGTGTGAGCCACCATGCCTGGCCCTAGTAATGTCTTTCTATATATTCCTTTAGTTAAATCACCTGTGAGAGGTAACATATTACCTTGCCTTTGTAAAAATCCTTTATAATTTTTAGAATTCATTTGAAGGATTGAATCTGATCCTGTGAAGTAAAGTAAGGCACATTTTATTGTCCCCACTTTTAAAGACAGACTCTAAAACCCATCAGATTTTGCAGTCTTGTAGAAGATAACTATTGTTTTGGCCTGGCCAACATCCAGCCACCCTCTAGAAGGCAGTGCCTGGTCTTCTTTCAAGGAACTACCCCTCTCCCAACACTTAGGTTATGTGATTAGATGAGTCGACCTCATACCCACAAACCTCCTGGCTCCAAAGAGAAGCATGTGATTCAAATTAGCCAACAGGTGCATTCCATTTCCCTGGGCACAATGACTGATTCAGGGATGGGGCACATGACCCATAATGTTTCAAAAAGAATTGACTCTGGTCCTTTTATTTTAACTGTTGTGAAAGATGAGCCTTTCCAGAAGGTGCTAACCTTGCATGATGCCTTCTTTGTCACCACAAGGGAGACCTTGCCCAAAAATGAAGCCAACATGAAGAGAAACAGAATCGGGAACTGAGAGGGACATATTATTGGTGATGTTGGGCCCCTAGAAAAAGCTGTGTCTGCAACACTACTGCTTGACTTTCCAGATAAGTGGGCAATATATATATATATATATATTTCTCTTTTCTCCAGAAAAGAGAAATATTCTTTTTTCATCGAGTTTCAGTACTATTTCTGTGACTTGATAATAAAATAGTCCTTACTGAATACAGTTAAAAATTCTAGGCCAGGCACAGTGGCTCATGCCTATAACTACAGTAGTTTGGGAGGGCAAGGCAAAAGTATCCTGAACACCTGATTGGAAACTGCAATAAGCAGACACAAAAGAACATCAAAATGTGGTGGCATCTGCTCAACCTTTTAAGTTAGCACGGACATACCAATGTGTGTTGGAGGATTACTTGAGCCCAGGAGTTCAAGACTACACACACACAGTGTTTCTCAGAGGTGACATTCTGGATCAAATAAGTGTAAGTAATGGTTTAGGCTTCCTAAAATCCATCTCGGTGAAGCACATGTAATGGTTTCTGGCCTTGTCTTTGAGAAGGTGTGGGTCTCACTCCAGGTGGGAAAGGATAGGCAAGCTTGGTAAGGCTTTTATGATTGCTGGAAATCAAGTCTCCATTACCTGGGAACCACAGAAACAGTACTGTCTTCGGTTTCAAACAAGAAGGGCTGCAAAACTGAATCTCACATGTTAGAGGAACCCACTCTGGCCTTCATCTGGCTACCAGCTCTCCCCACAAACCAAGGAGTCTATAAGCCCAGTGGACATACTCCCCTGGATCCCACACTTTCCTTTTCTGAACCATGATCCACATATACAGAATCTCAGAATCTTCTGCCCAAAGAGCCCCACGCCTGATTCCAGAGCCTAAGCTCTTCCCAGACTCCTCATACTGAGACCAGAGTGGCCAAAAGCAGTTATGTACGTGAGATGTGGAGAGAACCATTGCACAAGGCTTCTTGCAGGGCAAGATGGAGCTCAGATGGGAAAAGGAAAGTCACGGATGCATAGAGACAGGGAAGTCCAAGGAGTCCAATAATTCTAAAACTGAAACCAGGGCTGCATGCAGTGGCTCATGCCTGTAATCCTAACATTTTGAGAGGCCAAGGTGGGAGGATTACTTGAGCCCAGGAGTTCAAGACCACCCCGGGCAACACAGTGAGACACAACTCTAAAAAAGACTTTTAAATACTTTTTAATTAGCCAAGAGTGGTGGCATGCTTCTGTATTCCCAGCAACTCCGGAGGCTAAGATAGGAGGATCACTTGAGCCCAGGAGACTGACACAAGCCTTCTCATCATTGTGAAGATGAGGACATAATATGTCTTATATAACAGTTTGGTGCCTTGATTTATAACTTTTACATATTTGCACATATGACATGATGGTCTCCATTTGGACTCCTGCCCCAGACCTCACAGTATTCAGAGCAGGCACACAGAAGAAGCAACAATTAAAGGTCTAGAGAAAGGAAAAGAGGACTCTGTCCTGGAAAACAGCTCCCTCTGGTATGATTTGGGTGTGTCCCCATTCAAATCTCAACTTGAATTGTATCTCACAGAATTCCTATGTGTTGTGGGGGGGACCCGGGGGAGGTAATTGAATCATGGGGGCCAGCCTTTCCCATGATATTCTCATGATAATGAATAAGTCTCAAGAGACCTGATGGGTTTATCAGGGGTTTCCACTTTTGCTTCTTCCTCATTTTCTCTTGCTGACACCTGCTGACACCATGTAAGAAGTATCTTTTGCCTCCTGCCATGATTCTGAGGCCTCCCAGCCATGTGGAACTGTAAGTCCAATTAAACCTCTTTTTCTTCCCAGTCTTGGGTATGCCCTTTATCAGCAACCTGAAAATGAACTAATACAGTAAATTAGTACCAGGAGTGGGGTGTTGCTGAAAAGATACACAAAAAATGTGAAAGCAACTTTGGAACTGGGTAACAGGCAGAGGTTGGCACAGTTTGGAGGGCTCAGAAGAAGACAGGAAAATGTGAAAAAGTTTGGAACTTCCCAGAGATTTGCTGAATGACTTTGATGAAAATGCTGATATAGTGATGTGAAAAATAAGGTCCAGGCTGAGGTGGTCTGAGATGGAGATGAGGAACTTGTTGGGAACTGAAGCGAAAGTGACTCTTGCTATGTATTAGCAAAGAGACTGGCAGCATTTTGCCCCTACCCTAGAGATGTGTGGAACTTTGAACTTGAGAGACATGATTTAGGTATCTGGCACAAGAAATTTCTAAGCAGAAAACCATTCAAGAGGTGAGTTGGGTACTATTAAAAGCATTCCATTTTAAAAGGGAAACAGATCACAAAAGTTTGGAAAATTTGCAGCCTGATGACGCAGTTAAAAGAAAAACCCTTTTTTTGAAACAGATCACAAAAGTTTGGAAAATTTGCAGCCTGATGACGCAGTTAAAAGAAAAACCCTTTTTTTGAGGAGAAATTCAAGCCAGCTGCAGAAATTTGCATAAGTAGCAAGGAGTCTAATGTTAATCCCCAAGACCACGGGAAAAATGTCTCCAGGGTATGTCAGAGACCTTCACAGCAGCCCCTACCATCACAGGCCCAGAGGCCCAGGAGGAAAAAGTGGTTTTGTGGGCCAGGCCCAGGGTCCTCATGCTGTGTGTAGCCTAGGGACTTGGTGCCCTGTGTCCCAGCCACTCCCACCATGGCTGAAAGGGGCCAATGTACAGTTCAGGCTGTGGCTTCAGAGGATGGAAGCCCCAAGTCTTGGCAGCTTCCATGTGGTTAAGCCTCCAGGTGCACAGAAGTCAAGAATTGGGGTTTGGGAACCTCCACCTAGATTTCAGAAGATGCATGGAAATTCCTGGATGCCCAGGCAAAAGTTTGCTACAGGGGTGGGGCCCTCATGAAGAACCCCTGCTAGGGCAGTGCAGAAGGAAAATGTGGGGTCAGAGCCACCCCCCTCCCCGAGTCCCTACTGGGGCACTGCCTAGTGGAGCTTTGAGAAGAGTGTCATCATCCTCCAGACCCCAGAATGGTAGATCCACTGACAGCTTGCTCCGTGCACCTGGAAAAGCCACAGGCTCTCAACGCCAGCCCATGAAAAAAAAAATTTTTTTTTTTTTTTGTTAAAGTCAGGGTCTTGATTTCTTGCCCAGGCTGGTCTCCATCTCCTAGCTTCAAATAATCTCCTCACCTCAGCCTCCCAAAGGGCTAAGATTACAGGTATGAGCCACCATGCCCACCCATCATTTCTTTTCATTGTAGAATAATATTTCATTGTATGGTATTTATATAGCTATAAGTTTTTGTGGCTACAATTTGTGTTGGCTAGAGTTTGTGCCTGTTGTAGAAATGGACAGTCCTGGTAAGTGGGAGGGAGGAGCCAGAAGGGAGGCAGTGCCTTGCAAAGTCATAGGGGCAGAACTGCCCAAGACCATAAGAACCCACATTTTGCATCAGCATGACCTGGATGTGAGACCTGGAGTCAAAGGAGATCATTTTGGAGCTTTAAAATTGGACTTCCCCGCTGGATTTTGGACTTGCATAAGCCCTGTAACCACTTTGTTTTGGCCAATTTCTCCCATTTGGAATGGCTGTATTTACCCAATGCTTGTACCCCCATTGTATCTAGGAAGTAACTAGCTTGCTTTTGATTTTACAGGCTCATAGGTGGAAGGGACTTGCCTTGTCTCAGATGAGACTTTGGATTATGGACTTCTGGGTTAATGCTGAAATGAGTTAAGACTTTGGCAGACTGTTGGGAAGGCAAGATTGGTTTTGAAATGTGAGGACATGAGATTTGGAGGGGCCAGGGGTGGAATGATATGGTTTGGCTGTGTCCCCATTCAAATCTCAACTTGAATTGTAGCTCCCAGAATTCCCAAGTGTTATGGGAGGAACCCAGGGGGAGATAATTGAATCATGGTGGTTGGTCTTTCCCATGCTATTCTCATGACAGTAAGTTTCACAGTATCAAATGGGTTTATCAAGGGTTTCCGCTTTTGCTTCTTCCTCATTTTCTCTTGCTGCCTCCATGTAAGAAGTGTCTTTCATGGCCAGGCACAGTGGCTCACACCTGTAATCCCAGCACTTTGGGAGGCTGAGGCAGGCAGATCACGAGGTCAAGAGCTCGAGATCATCCTGGCCAACATGGTGAAACCCCGTCTCTACTAAAAATACAAAAATTAGCCAGGTGTGGTCACAGGCGCGGTCACAGGCGCCTGTAATGGGGAGGCTGAGGCAGGAGAATCAATTGAACCCAGAAGGCAGAGGTTGCAGTGAGCCAAGATCACACCACTGCACTCCAAGCTGGTGACAGAACGAGACTCCTTCTTAAAAAAAAAAAACTGACTTTTGCCTCCGGTTATGATTCTGAGGCCTCCCCAGTCATGTGGAACTGTAAGTCCAATTAAACCTCTTTTTCTTCCCAGTCTCAGGTATGTCTTTATCAGCAGCATGAAAATGGACTAATACACCGTGTCTCTAGGAAGGGCATATCTACACTTTCCACCTACCAGGACTGTCCTTTTCCACAACAGGGACAAACTCTACCCAGCACAAATTGTAGTCACAAAAATTTACAGCTATATAAATACCACACTATGAAGTATTATTCTGCAATAAAAAGAAATGATGGGTGGGCATGATGGCTCTTACCTATAAACTCAGCACTTTGGAAGGCTGAGATGAGATTATTTGAAGCTAGGAATTGCAGACCAGCCTAGGGAAGAAATCAAGACACTATCACCACAAAAAAAAAAAAAAAAAAATTATTAGCCAGGCATGGTGGTGACAGGTGACAACCTGCTAGCAGCCCTCCCTCGCTCTCAGCGCCTCCTCGGCCTTGGCGACCACTCTGGCCATACTTGAGGAGCCCTTCAGCCTGCCGCTGCACTATGAAGGCCCTTCCCCCTGGCTGGCCAAGGCAGGAGTTGGCTCCCTCTGCTCCTGGGGTGGTGTGGAGGGAGAGGCGCAGGCGGGAGCTGGGGCTGTGCGCTCACGGGCTGGGGCAGATTCTGGGTGGGCGTGGGCTCACGAGCCCCACACTCAGTGGGGCAGGCCGGTGCCTGCTGGGCTTGATCAGGGGACGAACTCCCTCTAGGCTGCCAGAGTGCCCAGGCTGGGTGCCGCAAAGTCCCGCAGCAAGTGCCAGTGAGAGGTGAAGCCGGCTGGGCTTCTGGGATGGGTAGGGACTTGGAGAACTTTTCTGTCTAGCTAAAGGATTGTAAACGCACCAATAAGCACTCTGTGTCTAGCTAAATGTTGTAAACGCACCAATCAACTCTGTCAAAACGGACCAATCAGCTCTCTGTAAAATGGACCAATCAGCAGGATGTGGGTGGGGCCAGATAAGGGAAAAAAGCACACCACCCCAGCCAGCAGCGGCAACCTACTCGGGTCCCCTTCCACACTGTGGAAGCTTTGTTCTTTCGTTTGTCACAATAAACCTTGCTGCTGCTCACTCTGGGTCTGGGCCGCCTTTATGAGCTGTAACACTCGCCGCAAAGGTCTGCAGCTTCACTCCTGAAGTCAGCGAGACCACGAACCCACCAGAGGAATAAACTCCAGACACATCTGAACATCTGAAAGAACAAACTCCGGACACACCATCTTTAAGAACTGTAACACTCACCGTAAGGGTTCATGGCTTCATTCTTGATGTCAGTGAGACCAAGAACCCAATTCCAGACACAGTGGCATGTACCTGTAGTCCAGTTACTTGAGAGGCTGAGAAGGAAGGACTGCTCAAGGACAGGAGTTGGAGGCTCCAGTGAGCTATGATCATACCATGGCACTCCAGCCTAAGCAACAGAGCAAAACCCTATCTCAAAAAAATAAAACAAAGGGTGGGGGGGGGGGCGGGCATGGTGGCTCACGTCTGTAATCCCAGCACTTTGGGAGGCCGAGGTGGGTGGATCATGAGGTCGAGAGATCAAGATCATCCTGGCTAACACAGTGAAACCTGTCTCTACTAAAAATACAAAACATTAGCCAGGCCTGGTGGTGTGCACCTGTAATCCCAGCTACTCAGGAGGCTAAGGCAGGAGAACGGCGTGAACCCAGGAGGCAGAGCTTGCAGTGAGCCAAGATGGCGCCATAGCACTCCAGCCTGGGTGACAGAGCGAGACTTCCTCTCAAGGAAAAAAAATAAATGATATACTGATTATACTGATACATGCTACAATGTAGATGAACCTTGAAAACATTACACTAAGTGAAAGAGGCTACATGTTGTATGATTCTGTTACCAGTGGAGGGTGTCCAGGATCTTGGCATCTTGAACAAAGAATTGGACAAAACATACAAACAAAGCAAGGAAAGAATGAAGCAACAAAAGCAGAGATTTATTGAAAACGGAAGTACACGCCACAGGGTGGCAGCGGCCGGAGCACAGGGCCTCAAGAGCCTGGTTACAGAATTTTCTAGGGTTTAAATACCCTCTAGAGGTTTCCATTGGTTACCTGGAGTATGTGCTATGTAAATGAAGACACTAAAGAGAAGTTACAAACTCATTTACTCAATGTATGCCCTACGTAAATGAAAAGGATATTTCCTGTCATCGCTGAAGTGTTTCTGTTTTAGTTCTAGGGAGTCCCTGGGTTCCCTGCCTCCAGCCCCTATTCTCCTGCCTCAATTCCATGTATATAAAATGTCCAGAATGGGAGAACCCACAGGAACAGAAAGTTGACTAGTGGTTGCCTGGGGGTGGGGGAATGGAGGTGGAGGTGGGCAGAGGAGGACACATAGGGGAATGACAGCTGTCTTAATCAGTTCAGGCTACCATAACAAAATACTACATACTAGGTAACTTAAATGAAATAAATTCATTTTCTCACAATTCAAGAGGCTGGAAGTCTAACATCAAGGTACCAGTAGGGTCTGTCTGTGGTGGAAGCTTTCTTCTATGGTGAGAGAAGAGAAAACAAGCAAGTTCTCTGGGGTCTCTTCTTATAAGGGCCCTAATCCTATCATGAGGGTCCCAATCTCCTGACCTCATCTAAACCTATTATCTTCCCAAGGCCCCATCTCCAAATACCATTATCTTGGGGATTAGGGCTTCAACATATAAATTATGGGGAGGGGGATATAGAATTCAGTCCATAGCAACAACTAAGGGGCACAGGGCTTCCTTATGGGGAGAGGAAAATGTTTCAAAACTTATTATGGTGATAGGTGCACAACTCTATGAATATACAAAACCCATTGAATTGCACACTTTACATGGAGAAGTTGTATAGTTATATGAATTATATTCTCCATAAGGATACTAAGGCCTTCAAACTGAGAATGGCTTTTTTACATTGTTCATTTTTGTTGAGGTGAAATTCACATAACTTGAAACTCACAGAATGCATTTTAAAGCAAATAATGCCGTGTTTAAATAGAACAATTCCATTTAGCACATTCACAACGTTGGGTAACCTTCACATCTGTCTAGTTGCAAAACATTCACACACACACACACACAAATTGGCCTTTGTTGTAATAAGAGACCCAAATTAGAAAAATACTCAAATGCAATAAACTCTCATGCAGCCCATGAATTAATTGGCCTCGGCTTATTGTCTACATCCTGAGGAAGTAAAAACAAGGAAAGGACTAAGCTCCATGAGGGTGGCAAAATGTCTGCCTTGCCCACTACTGTAACTAGGGCACCAGGGCATATGTCCTCCTGGGTAATGCTCTGTGGAATTAATAAATGTGATTAACATAAAATTCATGCCCCAGAGAACTTATCATTATATACTCCTTACTTCTGACAAAAGAAATTAGCCCTTCCTTTAGTCCAAGAGTCCACAAATGATGACCCTGCAGTCAAGTTCATCCTCTAGCCTGTTTTTTAAGGCTTTTGAGCTAAGAATGTTCTTTAAGGTATTTGTTTGTTTTCCTTGAGGTGAAATTCACATAACAGAAATTGAACCATTTTAAATTGAAATTCACGTAACAGAAATTCACTTCACAGAAACTGAACCAATTTAAATTTAACAATGCCATGTTTTAAGTGAAATAATTCCATTTAGTACATTTACAATGCTGTGCAACCTCACCTATCCAGTTCCAAAACATTTCAACACCCCAGAAAGAACAATCAAGCACATTAAACAGTCGCTTCCTTCCTCCTCCCCTAGCTTCTGACAACCGCCAATCTGCTGTCTCCATGGACTTGCCTATTCTGGACATTTCATATAAATTGAATCACACAATATGTGACCTTTTGTGTATGGTATCTTTCACTTAGCATAATGTTTTTGAAGTTCATCCAAGTTTTAAAGGTTGTAAAAAATAACAAAAAAACAAAAAATAACAAAAAACAAAAAATATGTGACAGAGACCATCTGTAGCCAGCAAAGCCTAAAATGTTTGCTATTTGGCCTTATGATGAAAAACTCTGCCAAGTTAGCCTGAACCCTAGCCTGGCCCCAGGTTATCCAGAACAGTGTAGTTAATGCTAACATGTGTATGTGGACACACTCATGTGTATCCAAACTGAGTTCATTTGCCCTCGCTCAATGGACAGCCAAACACCAAAACACAGGTTTATGCAGAGAGAAAGGTTAGTTATGACTGTACTGACAAGGTGATAGGAGGAAATGCTCCCAGAGCTGAGGGCTGGGTTGAGTTTTATAAGCATGAGGTAATGAGCTGAGATCTGATGGATCCAGCCATAAGGTGATGCTGGAGCCTGGTCTGATTGGATCCTGGACCTGTCATGTAGTTTTGTTTTTTTGGGGTTTTTGTTTTGTTTTTTTTTTTTTTTTGGTTTTTTTTTTTTTTTTTGAGACAGGGTCTCATTCTCTAGCCCAGGCTGCAGTGCAGTAGCACAATCATGTCTCACTGCAGCGCTGACCTTCTGCGCTCAGGTGATCCTGCTGTCTTAGCCCCCTGAATATCTGGGACTACAGGCATGCACCACCATAACTGGCTTATTTTTGTATTTTTTGTAGAGATGGGGTTTCACCATGTTGCCCAGGCTGGTCTCGAACTCCTGGGGTCAAGCTATCCACCTGCCTCGGCTTCCCAAAGTGTTGGGATTACAGGCATGATCCACCACGCCTGGCCCTCACCTCTCTCAAGGCCTAACATTTACAGATTGGCTGGATCATTGATTTTTCTGACCTCAACATATGTTCCCACCACTGAAATAACATTTAAAAGATTTTTCACCTCCCTAGGAATTATTTTACTAAGTTATAAACCTCTGAAAACATGAGAGCTGATGAAACTACTAACAGATTTCTAGAGCTTCTCTGACCATGTCAAAGACCATTTTCCTCTCTCTTACCCAAGAACACATGCTTTCTGCCTGAGTTCAAAGCCACCTTTCAAGCATCATATTCTACTGCAGAAAGAGCCAGATACAGCCATGGGAGTTGGGATGAGGAAAGGAAATTCATGTGATTTCGTTTTTTGTTTTTGTTTTTTTTTTTTTATCTCTTTTTTTTTTAGACGGAGTTTCACTCTTGTTGCCCAGGCTGGAGTGCAATGATGCGATCTTGGCTCACTGCAACCTCTGCCTCACAGGTTCAAGCGATTCTCCTGCCTCAGCCTCCGGAGTAGCTGGGACTACAGGTGTGTGCCACCATGCCCAGCTAATTTTTTGTATTTTTAGTAGACACGAGGTTTCACCATGTTGGTCACGCTGGTCTCGAGGTGATCCACCCGCCTTGGCCTCCCACAAAGTGCTGGGATTACAGGCGTGAGCCACCATGCCCAACTTGAAATTCATGACTTCTTTCAAAAAGCTTTTCTCTAAATAAACCTGGTTTGAAGGAAGGGAGACAAGTAGGCATGGTTGATCTCTGTGAGAAGCAGAGACAGGGAAGACATTGCAGGGGTAAGAAGTAAGACATCAAATTAGAGCTCTTCAAGCACAAGGCTGTTAGTTTGCTCTTGTAAATGTCCTTTAATTTTTTCTTTTAATTAAAAATATTTTTTTAAATCACAGAGGACTCACTCTGTCACACAGACTGGAGTGCAGTGGCACCATCACAATGCACTGCATCCTTTATCTCCTGGGTTCAAGTGATCCTCCTGACTCAGCTTCTGGAGTAGCTGGGGCTACAAGTGTGCGCCACCATGCCCTGCTAACCTTTGTTTTGTTTTAAGGGACAGGATCTTACTATGCTGCCCAGGCTAGTCTCAAACTCCTGGTCTCAAGCAATCCCCCTGGCTGGCCTCCCTAAGTGCTGGGATTACAGACATGAGACATTACACCTACCTGTGAATGTCTTTTAAAACCAGATCCACAAGAAAATAATTTTCCAGCCAAATTTTGGCAGAATACAAACCTCAGGGGAAAATGCAACTTGATGACCAGTGGGTTTAATGCCAGCAACAGGAAAATCACACTGCATCAAACTTCGGGTCTGACTATAGTCTGCCCCATGAGAACAAAGTCTTTGCAACATTAAGTACCCAGGATTGAGGCAAATGCTGCTATCCATTATGGTAGAGTATTACTTTAATCATAAGAATGTTCCTACTTTTTATTGATTTCAGAACCTTATGGTTCCTCCAAAGGTGGACCTTATAAAATAAAGTAAAAGATAAAAAGTTTGGAGGATGCACACTTACGACATTATGCATTTTTACCTTAAGCCATTGTTTGCTTGGCCAATTTCACACATGCTACTGAGATTAGTTTAGTTAGTTTTAGAGAAAATATGTGCAGTATGGGTAGTGTGTGTGTGTGTGTGTGTATATATTTGCTTCTTAGGCTCCATTTATCACAAAATGTGTCCCAGACCTTTCGTAAGTATTACATGCATAAACTAAATCTGTAATTATTATCCTTTCTTTTTTAAAAGTAACTACATTGGCTGGGCGCAGTGGCTCACACCTGTAATCCCAGCACTTTGGGAGGCCAAGGCAGGCAGATCACGAGGTCAGGAGATCAAGGCCATCCTGGCTAACATGGTAAAACCCTGTCTCTACTAAAAACACACACAAAAAAAAATTAGCCAGGCATGGTGGCGGGCACCTGCAGTCCCAGCTACTCGGAAGGCTGAGGCAGGAGAATGGCGTGAACCCAGGAGGCAGAGCTTGCAGTGAGGTGAGATCACACCACTGCTCTTGAGCCTGGGTGACAGTGCAGGACTCCATCTCAAAGAAAAAAAACTACATCAAACAAAACTCATCATATTGTCTATAATTTCAAATGCTTACCAAAAGCTACATGAATTTATTACCAAAAATATAATATATACAAATTTCAGGTTAATAATCATTTCATCCAACATTCTTTGGTATCAACAGAGACAATTCCAGGATATTGTTGAGTGACACTATCCTTCATTTACATGGCCTATTAAGGAATGTAAAGGAGAAAAAATGTTTGACAATATGCTATTAATCAAATCTTGTTCCCTAAAAGTATATGCAGGTCTAAATCCTTGATGTAAAAAATACTCCTCTATGCATCCTGTTAAATTCAAGTCAGTGGTCCACCATTTCTTTGCTTAGCCAGAGAAGACTCTTTTCCTCCTGGTTATGACTATCTGTGTACTGAGTTTCAAGTGCTACATTTTTCAAGTCAATTTCTACATTTTTCAAGTCAATTTCACATCCTGCCTTTAGGCTCTCAGACTTGTACTTCACAGATGCTATAACTCGTTTACTGATTTTATGCCTTACTCCTAAAACTTGTGATCTTGTAAGACTTGCCAGTTAAGATCCAATCAGCTTTCAGCTCACTTTCTGTCAGGAACCAAAAATCATTCAGAAATATGCTATCTTGGCTAGGTGAGGTGGCTCATGCCTATAATCCCAGCACTTTGGGAGGCCAAGGCAGGTGGATGACTTGAGGTCAGGAGTTCAAGACCAGCCTGACCAACATGGTGAAACTGCATCTCTAAAAATACAAAATTAGCCGGGCATGGTGGCACATGCCTATAATCCCAGCTACTTGGGAGGCTGAGGCAGGAGAATCGCTTGAACCCGGGAGGTGGAGGTTGCAGTGAACCGGATCACGCCATTACACTCCAGCCTGGGCAACAAAAGCGAAACTGCATCTCAGCAAAAAAAGAAAAGAAATATGCTATCTTAAAAGAAGGGTGGTTTTTTTTCTCCTCTTGAATGCAGTTTTCTAAACATGCTGATGGTAAACAGTAGAAACTTAAGTGACAGTGACTACAAAGCTCCATTACTTATCTATTACCAAGTATTTGCATAGATATAAAGATTCAATATGTGAAACATTTGCTTTCCAGCTTGTTTACAAGATATAAATCACATTTCTCTGAAAATTAGTTTACTGTACCAAAAAATTGTTAATATTGAAGTGAATGCATTAGATTTTCAGTTATCGAAGTGAACTAATACAAATACCTTCAGTGCATGCCATTTTCATAATGAAGTAAATTTTGATTTAAAATATCCTGCTTAAATTTAGATGCCAGTTTTAACCCTGTTCAGACATTCAGAAATATGTTTTATTAATTACTGCTATAATTACATTTTCAAAAATATTTCTCCTGTCCTTTGTCCAAGTTCCCAGAACTTGGGCTTTGCCTTTCTTACCCTTAACTACATGCATTTCTGTAACTGACTTCAGGACTTTCATAAACAGACAGTATAAGATGAGTTCAAGCAAAATTGAGTGGAACTAGCATTTCAATACACTCTGTCCAGTCTTGACGAATTAATCAAACTATAGTAAAGTTAAAGCAATCAGTCTTGCAGCAGTGATAGGAGTAAATAAATAGAAATACCCCCAACTGCTGATTAATTATTGCTTCTTTCGTTTATTGCTCTTGAATCTCCTGCTTATGAAAAAGGTTGACAAATTAAAGATTTGCTGCTGTATTTAGTGTGATGGGGAAGCCTGAGAAGGTAAGCTGGGCTGTCAAATTACCTGAATTATACTAATTATTTCCACGTGATAAAGTCCCTTCCCCTCTGCAAAACTTTAAATTCGTCTCTCAAATTAAGAGTTTTCTTGAGCTCCAAAAATCCTCATGAAGGGGAACCTCATCTGCCCAAATCTAGTCCATTTTGTAGGTATACGCTCTTTATTTTGACCTCTAGAGGGCGATCCTTCCTAATTTTAACAGGATCTGATTCTACAGGGAATGAGCTGAGACTAACCAAAACCCAAACTAGAAAGTAATCTCTTAGGAAAACCACCAGGAGGGAAAATTACCACTACCGTTTCCAAGTTCCCTGTGACATACCAACCACCTGATCTTCGTTTTTCACACTATGCCTTTTTCTTTTTCATTCCTTCATCCATAAAAGGAAAGTGTCAAGAAACATTAGGTAATCCCTCAAAGCCCTTTCCAAGTGTGTAAATCGTACCATCATCTTCCTTGTGTGACTTTGTTTCTTGGTACCAAAATAGCAAATGCTGTTTGCTGTACATCAAAATATTAACTCAATAGGTATCCGGTCTCTAGTTTACTCTTCCTGAGTTTTGTTTTGCTTAATCTTGCTTTTAAGAACAGAGGTAATAAAGAAGTGTTTTACTACATGTAACCAAAAAAATATATATCACTAGTGATGTCTCAGGGCAAGTGAGCCCCAAAACTTGGGCTCAGTCTGGGAAGGTGTTTTGGTTTTGCTCAGGAAAGAATTCAAGAACGAGCTGGTGATAGAAGAAAATGGCTTTATTGAGGCGGCAATGTTAACAATTCAGTGACCACTTCCACAGAGCAGGGCTACCCTGTAGGCAGTTACGTTGAGAGTAGCAGCTCAGAGGCAGCTCTGCAGGTATATTTATACCCACTTTTAGTTATATGCAAATTAAAGGGCAGATTATTCATAAATTTCTAGAAAAGGAGTGATAACTTCTGGGTCATTGCCATGGCAAGGGGTGGTAACTTCCACGTGTTGTCATGGCAATGGTAAACTGTCACGGCACTAGTGGACATGTCTTATGGAGAGATGCTTTTGGTGATTCTTCCATGTTTAACTAGTCTTTAATCTGGTCCAGAGTCAAGTCCCACCTCTTATATGTGAGACATGTACTGCATAACAAATTATAAAGATAACCATATCTACGTAATTATAGACCCATACATTACATAATAAATAACTTACAAATAAAAATTTCCTTTGTACTTTTTTTTTTTTGAGACAGGGTCTCACACTGTCACCCAGATCTCACACTGTCATCACAGCTCACTACAGCCTGCACTTCTGGACTCAAGGAATCCTCCCACGTCAGCCTCCCAAGTAGTTGGGACCACAGACGCATGCCACCACACCCAGCTAATTTTTGTATTTTGGGTAGAGATGGGGTTTTGCCATGTTGCACAGGTTGACCTCAAACTCCTTGAGCTCAAGAAATCCACCTGCCTTGGCCTCCCAAAGTGCTGGGATTACAGGCATGAACCATCACACCCAGGCTCCTTTGTAAATTATATTAAATTCATTATGAATTAAAATTTCCAAAGTGCCAAACCATTTTCTAAGGGTCACCTTATTTCAGATTGGCAGAAACAGAATTTAGTTTCACATTTCAAAATGTTTATCTGAGATTTGCTTGCTAATCAACCCCCATCCTATAATTCCACCATGAAGCTCCCTGCAAAACAACAGGAACTATCCTCTACTGAGCCCTTTCTTTGTACCAGGCACTGTGTTAGGCACTTGACCTGAATTATATCACTTAATCCTTACAACTCAAAGATATGTTGAATGATGAACCTGAGGCTCGGGGACACTAAGTGACTTGCTCAACATCACTCAGCTAGTAGATTTAACTAGAAATCAAGTCACTTCCGTCTAACACAAAGTGAATAAATTTCCTTGTCCACTGCCATCTTGCCACTCTGCAAAGACTGCCCCCAAAGTGTCTCCAAACCCGTAAACTTTTAAGTATAGTAAGTTCTTACTTAACAGCGTCAATAGGTTCTTGGAAACTACAACTTTAAGCGAAATGATGAACTGCAGGTCTTCAAATAACATCATTTTGTTATAATATTAATGAGAACAAAATGATTTTGTTATACATCATTTTGCTAAAAGCTGCAGTTTCCAAGAACCTATTGACGATGCCAAGTGAAGACTTACTGTAGTCCATTCTCATCCACTACAGTCCTCCACTCTATCAGCTGAGCTATCAAAGGCATCACATGTACTCCTTCCTTCACTTGTACTCCTTTCTTTCAAAGGCAGTGAGAATAATTCACTGGAAATAATTCAAAGGAATCTCAGGAAAAACAAGAAATCAATTTTCTCAATATCCCCTCATGACAAAACTGAGTCGTGGCTTAGAAAAATTCTAGATCCTGATTTCAGACTGTACAATACGTCACAAATTCTAGGGCTAAATTGCCTAGCTTGAAGTTTGACTCCTCCCTTACTAGCTAAAGTCCTTTAAACAAATTATTTATGTTCTCTGGGCCTCAGTTTCCTCATTCAGAAATTGGTTAATAAAATATATTTCACAGATGAGGCTTAAATTAGCTATGTGTAAAGTGCTTACAACAACATCTGGTAAGAGCTCAGGAAATACCAACCCTTCCTATTTTTGTTTCAAATCAAAAGAGAGAAAGAGGTTTAATAATGGGAACTATGAAAGAGGATCACCGACTTGGGAAAAAAAACATAAGGATGTGTCCAGTTAAATTTAACAATTAAGACTTTTTAAAGACCCCATGTTGGCTGGGCGCAGTGGCTCACACCTGTAATTCCAGCACTTTGAGGGGCCAAGGCCGGCAGATCACTTGAGGCCAGGAGTTCGAGACCAGTCTGGTCAGCATGGCAAAACCCCATCTCTACTAAAAACAAGAAACAAACAAAACAGAAATTAGCCAGGCGTGGTGATGCACACCTGTAATCCTAGCTACTGGGGAGGCTGAGGCATGAGAATTGTTTGAACCTGGGGAGTGGAGGTTGCAGTGAGCCATACTCACACCACTGCACTCCAGCCTGGGTGACAGAGCAAGACTCTGTTTAAAAAAAAAAAAAACAAAAAAAAAGCCGGGTGCAGTGGCCTGTAATTCTGGCACTTTGGGAGGCCGAGGCAGGTGGATCACGAGGTCAGGAGTTTGAGACCAGTCTGGACAACATGGTGAAACCCCATCTCTACTCAAAATACAAAAATTAGCCAGGCGTGGTGGCACATGCCTGTAATCCCAGCTACTCAGCAGTCCGAGGCAGGAGAATTGCTTGAACTTGGGAAGCGGAGGTCGCAGTAAGCCGAGATCACACCATTGTACTGCAGCCTGGGTGACAGAGCAAGACTCTGTCGCAAGACAAATAAAAAACAAAAAACAAACAAAAAAAAAACCCCATGTAAATATTCCAGTTTGGGTTTTGGTTTCTGTTGGATTCTTTTGGGTGATACAACTTCCCTGGCTACATAATGACACTGTTTACAGGAAAGCGGGAAAACCTACCTTAATAGTTTGTGTGCAGATTTCATTTAAAAACCAGGCCCCACACTCCTGCCCCTTTGCAGTAAAATCAAAATGCCTTAGTGCAGTGGTTCTTTTCTGTAATCTCAGCACTTTGGGGGTTGAGGTGGGAGGATCACTTGTGCCCAGGGATTCAAGACCAGCCTGAGCAACAAAGGGGAACCCCGTACCCACAAAAGAAAAAATATTTTAATTAGCTGGGGGTGGTAGCACGTGTCTGTAGTCCCAACTACTTGGGAGGCTGAGGTGGGAGGATAGTTTGAGCCTAGGATGCAGAGGCTGCAGTGATAGCACCACTGCCCTCCAGCCTGGGTGACAGAGCATGAATGTCTCAAAAAACAAAAACAAAAACAAAACAAAAAAAAACTGCAAAACCCAAAACCCTCAATCTTGCTTCTTTTCTATTAGATGCTTCATGAAATTCAGCATTTTATCTCAATATCCCAAACTTTTCAGCTCTTTTATGTTATCCTCTGTCCTTAACAGCTCAAGACTATACTTCAGGGTAGAACTCCCCTTTAGGAAATCACAGCCTGCATCTTCAGTGGAGAGGTATCTCAACTGAGTAAACATTGTACTTGACAGATAATTTATCCACAGCACACTCTATTGCATGAAAGCCTCAGCCTCTGTTTACCTGTCTTTAAACTTATTTTATATTTAAAGCATCTGTTAGTAAAGCAAGATGTCAAAGGAGACAAACGCTACCACATACTGGGAGCAATGGGTGGAGATGACACAACTGGTGGGTCCATTCGGAAGGATCAAGGACCCCAGGTTTTGCTCTTCAAGTTTTTTCTATTCGTATGATTTTTTGCCCTGCATATCATCAGCACATTCATCTTTTGGGGGGCTTCCACGTGCAGTGTTAAGCATCTCAATAGTGAAAATGGTTTTCTTGTTATCTGAGGAGGTAGGTTGCTTCCTACATATATAATGGATTTGATTAATTCAGCTAAGAGTTCATGAAGAGATAGCAATGTGCTGTAATCAGTCACACATATGCACGCCTTTAACCCTTTAATTTACGTGCATATGCATGGCAGCCTTGAATTTACGCCCCTAAATTTCCAAATTAAAAAAATTTAATTTACGCCCCTAGATCATTTCTAAATTTACACGCAGATGAATTTTTTTCTTTCTTTTTTTTCTTTCATTTCTAAAGTTACACGCAGATGCATATTTCAAACTATTTTGACCTTGTCTCTGTTGACACGTTGGGCCTGATCATTGCAGGGGGCTGTCCTATGCATTGTAGGATGTTCTGAAACATCCCTAGTCTCTATCACTAGATGCCAGTAACAATTGCTACCCTCAGTTGTGACAACCAAAAATGTCTCCAAACATTGCTAATGTCCCCTGGTGGTGGTAAAATTGCCCCCGTTAAGAATCACTCGTCAACTGCTATTGTCCTATAACTTTTAAGTAACAATGAATGTTTGATTCTCATTTTGAATATTAGTAATACATATTTAGCCTTCATTTTCCCCCCTGATTTTGTACCTTGCTTGTCTCTGCCCATGGATAGAAGACCATTATATAAGTATAGTAAAGTCTTAATTTGAGATTGTTGAGTTATGAAAATGATAACCAAATAGCTATGTGATAAGGCAAGTCATTAAAAGTGAAACTGAGCTATTGCATTGTATGTGCACCTGTTCCATAGTTCACTTTAGTGTGCTGAATTATATTACCTGACTCTAGCAAAGTCTTTCCACTTACACTCCCTCCAGAATGCCTGCATCAGGTAAGGCCCACAGAAACCTCAAGACAAAAGCAAGCCATTGCCTAATTATGGATGATGCCATCGCTATGCACAGCAGGTGCAATACAGGTCCCGGGAAGCCATAGGAATTGAACAATACTGCCTCTGTGTAACCTGATTGCCAGGGAAGTAAAAACAACCTGTATTCAAATGCAGACATCTGTGGCATTGCGGCCAGCCCTAGATTAGGTTGTGAAGTATGCCCAGGTCACCTTTGGTCACAGGCTTCATCTTTTCAGCATCCTCCTTGCTCCCAAATCCAGTCTTTCTCCTGCCCCAGAGCAGCTTGAGGATCCACCCACCTGAGCCTGTCACTCCAGCGTTTCCTGGTGCTCAAACCATCCTCCCATGTATATTGACCTTCCTGGATCCTATTTTTTTCTGGCTGGTCTCACAAACTAATCTGCAGTAGTCTAGATCAGCATTTCTAAATTGGTGGTCTGTGGGTCAAGGCCACTCCCCTGAAACATACATTTTGTTTTTTAGCCAGCAAGGTGTTTCTAAACTCTTTGGCTAAACTGCTAACATAAATAAACCCAGAAATCTCATATATTAATAAAAATTTCAGATTCCCAACTTCTCTGAAAGAATCTGCAAGTGACACTGCTGATATTGAAATAGTTGGCCATAGCCTATTTAGACAGATGTGATTCTGACTGTGGGCCCTTCATCCCAGAGCTTGCACCCTCATTTATTTGTGTGACCTGTCTCACCCCCTATTGCCATCTGAGTGTGTGATCCTCTCATTTAGATACCAGAGATTAAATCTGTGTGATAATGTTGTAATTATTTCTGGAAAACAGAATCAGCAAGGATAATGGAGGTTGTAATACAAAGTTAACACAATAACTTTTTTTTTAGGCTAAATCTCGCTCTGTCACCAGGCTGGAGTATAGTGGCATGATCTTGGCTCACTGCAACCTCCGCCTCCCGGGTTCAAGTGATTCTTGTGCCTCAGCCTCCCAAGTAGCTGAGACTACAGGAGCACACCACCACGCCCAGCTGATTTTTGTATTTTTAGTAGAGACAGGGTTTCATCATGTTGGCCAAGATGGTCTTGAACTCCTGATCTTGTGATCTGTCTGCCGCGGCCTCCCAAAGTGCTGGGACTACAGGCATGAGTCACCACGCCCAGCCCCACAATAGCTAACTTTTTAATGCTGTTAAAGTACTTTTCATGGATGTAATTTCTTGAAATAACACACATCGTCAAGAGCCTCTTTCATCAATATAAATTTTTTTTTTTTTTTTTTCCTGAGATGGAATCTCGCTCTGTTGCCCAGGCTGGAGTGCAGTGGCACAATCTTGGCTCACTGCAAGCTCCGCCTCCTGGGTTCACACCATTCTTCTGCCTCAGCCTCCCAAGTAGCTGGGACTACAGGCGCCCAACACCACGCCCGGCTAATTTTTTTATTTTTACTTTTTGAATTTTTAGTAGAGATGGGGTTTCACCATGTTAGCCAAGATGGTCTTGATCTCCTGACCTCATGATCCACCCGCCTCAGCCTTCCACCATGCTGGGATTACAGGTGTGAGCCACTGTGCCTGGCCTCAACAGCTATTTTTTAAGTGTTATAATCAAATACCAGTCATAGTTTAAAGCATTTCCCATAAAATATTTCATCCAATTCTCACAAGCATAACAAGTAGGTACCATTATTATCCTCTTATTGGGAATAAGGAAACTGAGGCACAGAGAGAAACTTGTTCCCATAGTCCCACAACCCAAAATTCCAGATGGAAAGGAATTGGAAGGCCTGACTCCACACTCCAAGCCAAGCTTACCTGGGCTGTTTACTGCCTCTGAAATTAAGTCAATTTTCATAAAAACTCTAAGAAGCCATAATTATTACTACTCTTACAGATGAGGAAATTAGAGCTCAGAGAATTAAAACACTTCTGAAAGTACTTGTCAAAGCACTGCAGATGAGAAGCTTTCTACAGTCGACATCAGCTTCCCACAGAGTCAGCCCAAAGCTGCCGGGCTGGGGTTTCAGTACCACCAATCACCCATGGCTGCAGCACCCCTTCCCCAAAGACCCTAAATGAAAAGAGACATGCATAGGGGTCTGCTGTGCTCTAGCCCCCAAGCCTTGTTCAGGATCAGCACAGGCAGCCAGGATGACATTTTCTGTTTGTTTACTTCTTGAGACGGAATCTTGCTCTGCCACCCAGGATGGAGCACAGTAGTGCCACCTTGGCTCACTGCAACCTCCGCCTCCTGGGTTCAAGTGATTCTCGTGCCTTAGCCTTCCGAGTAGCTGGGATTACAGACGTGCACTGCCACACCCAGCTAATCTTTGTATTTTTAGTAAAGATGGTGATTCATCACGTTGGCCAGGCTGGTCTCGAATGCCTAACCTCAGGTGATCCGACAGCCTCAGCCTCCCAAAGTGCTGGAATTACTGGTGTCAGCCATTGTGCCTGGCCTAGGATGACATTTTCTATTCACCAAGCCAAGAAGTCACACCACCTGAAGGCAAGACCCATTTGTCCAGGGCCTGTGCCAAGCCAAATGAACTTGCCACGCCCTGGGAGGCTGCTCCTGTTCTACTGAGGTGCAGAGGAAGCAGAAGTGGGAGCCAGGAGTAGAGTAGAAACATGGGAGAGTTGGGGATAACTGAAGCAAAACATACAAAGTAATCCAACAACTGTATCCATAAAGGAAAAATCTTAGAGGATTCAAGAAGTAATCAACCTCTCTTCTCTAATTTCAACAAATCTATAGCCCAGTCTTGCTTCTCACTGACAATAGCATATACAGGACTGAGTGCATCTTGTACAAGAAATTGCTCCCTTTTAAAACACACAACGGAACATTAAGAGAGCCCTGAATTTCCAATCAACAAATGCTCAGTCAAAAGCCTGAAATCAGCCTTTATTCCTTCTGTTCTTTCGCTCCCATGTTTTATCCATCTAATAGATCCTATCGGCTCCTCTCCTAAACTTATCCCAAATCCATCCTCTTCTCTCCAGCTCAGCTACTAGAAGCCTTGGCCAAACCACAATCACCTCTCACCTGGAGTACCACAATAGCCCTCTCACTCATTTTTTCGCATGCTCCCTTGCCACCTTAACCTCTTCAGTCCACCTTTCAAACAGCCGAATGAATACTCCTTATAAAATATAAATCAAATTACATGATTCCAATATTCAAAAACCTCCCATCACATTTACAATAAAGTTCAAATTTCTTGACATAATCCTAGAAAACCCGATCTCTTTCTTCATCTCCTCCACAATCACTCTCATTTGTCAAGCACCAGGAACCCTGAGTTTCTTCCTGCTCCTCAAACCACACGAAGTTCACTTCACTTGCACACCCTCTGCCTCCAACTCTGTTTTCCTATATTTCTACTGCTGTTTTCTCTCTTTCCTACTTCTTTTCTGATGTCCCCTCCTTAAAGGTTCATTCCCGGTCACCATTTCTAAGGTAGCCCTTCTTCATCGTCTCCCCTGCCTCATCCCTGATGCCTCTGCAACCTCACACTGCCTTGTTCCTTTCTGTTTCCTTCGCACTGAGAACGGTCTGAAATTGTCTAGTATACACATTTGCTTGTTGTGTTCAGAGCTATGACCTCAGAACCTAGAACCAGGCCTAGCACACAACAGTTGCTCAATAAACATTTGCTAAACGAAAGAATGAAATTATAAACTTACCATCATATTCCAAGTGTGTCCGGAATTGGTGGGTTCTTGGTCTCACTGACTTCAAGAATGAAGCCGCAGACCCTCGCGGTGAGTGTTACAGTTCTTGAAAATAGTGTGTCCGGAGTTTGTTCCTTCAGACGTTGAGATGTGTCTGGAGCTTCTTCCTTCTGGCGGGTTCGTCGTCTCGCTGTCAGGAGTGAAGCTGCAGACCTTCGTGGTGAGTGTTACAGCTCTTAAAGGCAGCGCGTCTGGAGTTGTTCGTTTTTCCCGGTGGGTTCGTGGTCTGGTTGGCTTCAGGAGTAAAGCTGCAGACCGTCAAGGTTAGTGTTACAGATAAAGGCAGCGTGGACCCAAAAAGCAAGCAGCAACATTTACTTGTAAAGAGCAAAAAAACAAAACAACAGACCCGAGAGAGTTGCTGCGGGCTAGCGCCGGCAGGCGGCTTTTATTCCCTTATCTGGCCCTACCCACATCCCGCTGATTGGTCCATTTCACAGAGAGCTGATTGGTCTATTTTACAGAGAGCTGATTGGTCCGTTTTGACCGAGTGCTGATTGGTGTATTTACAATCCTCGAGCTAGACAGAAAAGTTCTCCAAGTCCCTACTACGTTAGCTAGATACAGAATACCAGTCGGTGTACTTATAAACCTTGAGCTAGACGCAGAGTACTGATTGCTGTATTTACAAACCCAGAGCTAGACACAGAGTGCTGATTGGTGTGTTTACAATCCTTGAGCTAGACACAGAGTGCTAGACAGAAAAGTTCTCCAAGTTCCCACTAAGTTAACTAGATACAGAGTACCATTTGGTGTATTTACAAACCCTGAGCTAGACACAGAGTGCTAATTAGTGTATCTACAATCCCTCAGCCAGACATAAAAGCTCTCCAAGTCCCTGCCAGACTCAGGAGGCCCCTGGCTTCACCCAGTGGATCCCGCACCGGGGCTGCAGGAGGAGCTGCCCACCAGTCCTGAGCCATGCAACCCTACTCCTCAGCCCCTGGGCAGTCGACTGGACCGTGCACCGCGGAGCAGGGGGCGGGGCTCATAGGGGAGGCTCGGGCCGCGCGGGAGCCCACCGTGGGGCGCGGAGGGTGGTGGGGTGGAGGGGGGCGGGGGTGGGTGGCGGGCATGACAGGCTGCCCGTCAGGAGCTCTGCCCCATGGGGGGGGCAGCTGAGGCCCGGGGAGAACTCGAGCGCAGTGCTGACCCGCCGGCACCCTCTGCAGCTGCTGGCCCGGGTGCTAAGCCCCTCACTGCCCTGGGCCTGCGGTGCCGCCCAGCAGCTCCGTGTGCGGGGGCCCGCCGAGCCCGAGCCCGCGCCCGCGCCTGCGCCGGCGCCCGCCAGAACTCGCGCTGGCCCGCGAGCGCTTTGAGCAGCCCGGGTTCCCGCCTGCCCCTCTTCCTCCACACCTCCCTGCAAGCAGAGGGAGGCGGCTCCGGCCTCAGCCAGCCCAGAGAGGGGTTCCCACAGTGCCGTGGCGGGCTGAAGGGCTCCTCAAACGCCGCCAGAGTGGACGCCGAGGCCGAGGAGGCGCTGAGAGTGAGGGCTGCTAGCACGTTGTCACCTCTCACTAGCTTTAGGGAGGTAAGAATAAGAAAATAAAAGGAAATTAGAAAGAGTGAAAAAAACTTGTCATTTTTTTGAAGTGCCTACAAGGAGCTCAGCACAGTGCCTCAAATTAAGCCCCCAACAAACAGTACCTGTGTTTGTTGATGCTACATGCCCACTGATTTACATGCACAATTGCATTTAATACTCTCATAGATCCTGTGAAGTGGACGCTAGTGGTCCCATTTTACAGAAAAGGAAGCTGAGGCTGCCAGTTTAAGTAACACGGGCCAGTCAAATAGCTAGAAAGTGACAGAACTGACCCCAAAGCCAGAGTTATTTTTCCTCTCACTGCTCTGTTTGGCTTTGACTGCTGTCTTTGAGATTCACTGTCATGACATTCCATCCTTGCACGTTCTCCTACAAAAAGGTGGAGTTAAAAAGAACTTTTCCCCAGGTTCAGGCATGGGTCTGGCCAACATGGAGAAACTGCATCTCTACTAAAAATAAAAAAATTAGCCGGGCGTGGTGGCAGGCACCTATAGTCCCAGCTGCTTGGGAGGCTGAGGCAGGAGAATTGCAGGAATCCGGAAGACAGAGGCTGCAGTGAGCTCAGATCATGTTACTGCACTCCAGCCTGGGAACAGAGAAAAACTCTGTCTCCAAAAAAAAAAAAAAAAGAACTTGCCCTCTCTATCCTAGGAATGTGACCAAGGCAAGAAGATAATGCTAAAAAAAATTGTTTCAGCATCTTTGACAACAAAGTGACTCTTGATTATCTCGAATGCCAGAACGAATTGTGTCCACACTGATATAGTGAAGTCTAACAATGGAAGACCTGTTGATGGATGTGCCCATTCCTGCTCATACCCGTACAAGGTAGTTTCTATATTTGCTGGTCTAGTCAGCCAATGGCCTAGGATCCTAGGTTTCCCCATCAATTAGGATGTGTTGGAAAAGGACCATGATGTGGTCATACATAATGATTATAAACAAATTCACGAATTGGCTTTCCCATGTGAAGAACCGTTATCAAGAAACAAAATAGCACCCTGGGAATGTAAAATGATATGACCACTCTGAAAAACAGCTGGGCAGTTTCTTACAAAAGACTACACATGCACTTATGACATATCCTAGCAATTGCATTTATCCCAGAGAAATAAAAACATAAACCCACACGAACTTGTACATGGTTATAGATAGCAACGTGATTTGAAATAGCCAAAATACTATGACACATCCACCCAGTGGAATACTACCCAGCAACAAAAAGAAATGAACTTTTGATACATGCAATAACTTGGAAGGATTGCAAAGGCATTATGCTAAGTGAGAAAAGCCTGCTCTCGAAAGATCACATACCATATGATTCCATTTATATAACTGTCTCAAAATGACAAGTTTATACAAATGGAAAACAGATTTGTGGTTGCCAGAGTTTAGGGGTTGGGAGTGGGGCAGGTAGCAAGAGGGATGGTGTGGGGAGGTAACAAGAGGACAATCTTCCTGGTGATAGAATAGCCCTGTATCTTGACAGAGGTAGTTGTTACATGAGTGTGCACAGTGATAAAATGGCATAAAACTAGACACATACATTTTGCCAGTGTCAGTTTCTCAGCTTTGATATTGTACTATAGTTATACAAAATATAACCATTGGGAGAACCTGAGTGACTTGTACAAAAGAACTCTCCGTACTATCGTTACAACTGCCTGTTGAATTTATACTTTCAAAACAAAAAAAAATTTTTTAAAGAATACCATGTTTAAGTCACTTTGGACAACTAGGAAATAGCTGGAATAAAGATGATCACTTATCCTCTAATTAAAATACTAAAATTCATATATATCATAAGGATTTATGATGTATCTCTTCACAAATGACCTGAATTAATGTTGCCCTAAAGGACTGACTTACCACATTCCTCATTTTTCACAGGTTATCACCCACAGTTAACCAGTTAGGCAAGCGTTAGTACAGCATGGTCAGTCCACAGCAGTAGCTCCAAATATTGGCTAAGTGGATGCATGAATATAAAAATGTTAAGAGTAGAGATATAAGAATGTAAGAAGAGCTGTGCGCAGTGGCTCACGCCTGTAATTCCAGCACTTTGGGAGGCCGGGGCAGGCAGATCACCTGAGGTCAGGAGTTCGAGACCAGCCTGGCCAACATGGTGAAACCCCATCTCTACTAAAAATACCCAAATTAGCCAGGCATGGTGTCAAGCACCTATAATCCCAGTTACTTGGGAGGTTGAGACAGGAGAATTGCTTAAACCCAGGAGGCAGAGGTTGCAATGAGCTGAGATGTCACCACTGCACTCCAGCCTGGGCAACAAAGAGCAAAACTCCATTTCAAAAAAATAAAAATAAAAATAAAATATATATATATATATATGAAGAAAAGACAGCCTGCATGGGAAATGGGAAAGAAATGTAACAAATAAAACAACTTGTAATGCTAGAGAATAAAGATTGAGGTGCGGGGGAGGGGGGTAGCCGCAGTGGCTCACTGTAATCCCAGCACTTTGGGAGGATCATTTCAGGTCAGAAGTTCAAGACCGGTCTGGCCAAAATGAAACCCTGTCTCTACTAAAAATACAAAAATTGGCCGGGCACCGTGGCTCACGCCTGTAATCCCAGCACTTTGGAAGGCCGAGGCCGGCGGATCACCAGATCAGGAGATAGGGACCATCCTGGCTAACACGGTGAAACCCCGTCTCTACTCAAAATACAAAAAAATTAGCCGGGCATGGTGGCGGGCGCCTGTAGTCCCAGCTACTCGGGAGGCTGAAGCAAGAGAATGGCGTGAACCCGGGAAGCGGAGCTTGCAGTACGCCGAGATTGTGCCACTGCACTCCAGCCTGGGCGACAGAACGAGACTCCATCTCCAAAAAAAAAAAAAAAATACAAATACAAATATTAGCCGGGCGGTAGTAGCGCGTGCCTGTAATCATGGATACTCGGGAGGCTGAGGCAGGAGAATCGCTTGAGCCTGGGAGGCGGAGGTTGCGGTGAGCCGAAATCTCGACTGCACTCCAGTCTGGGTGAGTGAGGCCCTGACTTAAAAAAAAAAAAAAAAAAAAGATTGAAGTGGGGGGAAGAAGGTGTTTCTCACTTAGTGATGTAGTGCTTTATTTACATACAGAAAACACTGCTCTTCCTCCAAAACCAGATGATGTATCTCTTCACAACTGACCTGAATTAAGGTTGCCCTAAAGGACTGGCTTACAACGGCCCTCATTTTTCACAGGTGTGAAAATGACATGAACTAAGTTTTTAAGGTAGTCCTAGGAAACTTCTTTTTTTTTTTTTTTTTTTTTTATTTTTTGAGACGGAGTCTTGCTCTGTCGCCAGGCTGGAGTGCAGTGGCACAATCTCGACTCACTTCAACCTACCCCTTCCAGGTTCAAGCGATTCTCCTGCCTCAGCCTCCTGAGTAGCTGAGACTTCAGATGCCCGCCACCACACCCAGCTAAGTTTTGTATTTTAGTAGAGACGGAGTTTCACCATGTTGGCCAGGATAGTCTCCATCTTCTGACCTCGTGATCCACGTGCCTTGGCCTCCCAAAGTGCTGGGATTACAGGTGTGAGCCACTGCGCCTGGCCCAGTCCAGGAAACTTCTTTGAGCGCCAAGTCAATCCAAAATCATGCTTCTGTATACGTAGGTGTAATGGTAACCACACTTTGAAGGTCCTTCAGAGTTTCATCACAGTTCTGGAAGCAATGATTGAAAATACTAATGGCTATGTTTATTCTAGGAGGGTAAAAAAAAAAAAGGTATCTGCTTAACTCTGTTCTTTTCCCTACTTAACCTAAATAAACTCAGCCTCAACGTCTATGCACTTCCTTCTGTGGGTTGGTCTGGGGAGGCAAGGTCAACGCCTACAGGAGCTGGGCACATGATGGAAACACATTAGTCAAATAAGAGATAGTGAGACTTACAATGCACAGAAAAAGCATGTCTCAGCTAAAGTCATTCAAATCTAAATACCATAAAAAGAAAAAACACACATCGTGCGGGCTCAACCAAACACTGTTAGTTGCCAATGACCCTGGTTAGACCATCAGGGCCTAGACTGGCACAATCACCGTTCACCTCTTGCAGGTGCACAGTAGCTGAGGTGGAGGCCAGGCTTGTTTGTTTTCTTTAGAATCAGAATGAGGAGGCAGCCAAAATGAGGAAGTGCTGAAATTTATTGCTATGAAAGACTAAGGGCTCCTCCCAAAGACACCCACTTGTTGAAGTGTTCACATTGTAAAGCGTTTGGCAGGGACAAGATATCGCCAATGCAAAGAAATAGACTACAACCCTAACAGCAGCAAGAGGCTGGGCAGATTCAGGTCTGAAAGGCTGCTACAAAACATTTATTAATATCCTGTTTCCTCCTACTCACAGTAATCCAATCAATGCTGATAATTTGTAACATTTATATTGTCCTGGGTAAATTGTGAAGAAAGTAGAGAAAAAAACTGGCAATCAGCAGGAAGTAGTTCCTAACTGGTGCCAGTTGCTTTCTGTTGAGTTTGTTATTGAGCCCTGTAAGTGCTAAATCCCAATATAATCTTAAAATCTGGAAGAAATGCCTGCAAACCACCAGCCCACGAGTCCATCCCCCCATCTCCAAGCAAAATAATTCTAAATCAATTAATGTAAGCTGAAAATCTGGAACCTTCCATTGTGTGAAATTCAGAAGCTCATTTGATTCAGGATCCAAATTGTTCGTTAAAAAAATGTAGCACTTATGTGTATTTACCGCTAAATGTTATTTAAATGGTTGACAGCTGGTCTATTATAAAATCCTATGTAATTTGAGTCCTGATCATATTATTGGATATTCCCCTGTACCTTCTAGATAGGATGTTCTTTAAAATGCCTTCCTTTTTTTATTTTTTATTTACCTATTTATTTATTTATTTATTGAGATGGAGTGTTGCTCTGTCGTCCAGGCTGGAGTGCAGTGGCGTGATCTCGGCTCACCGCAAGCTCCGCCTCTCAGGTTCACACCATCCTCCTGCCTCAGTCTCCCTCGTAGCTAGGACGACAGGTGCCCGCCACCACGCCTGGCTAATTTTTTGTATTTTGCATAGAGACAGGGTTTCACCATGTTAGCCAGGATGGTCTCCATCTGACCTCGTGATCCGCCCGCCTCGGCCTCCCAAAGTGCTGAGATTACAGGTGTGAGCCACTGCACCTGGCCAAAATGCCTTCCTTTTGAATTTCAGGAAACCAGGGATTATTTGAACTTTTTTTTTTTTTTTTTAAACTACAGGGCAAATATGGATCAGGCTTGGCACTTTTCCAGGTACTCGTTTATTAATTATTTTTTCAATGACATTTATTGAATAATTACAATGTACCAGCCACCATGAGAGATATGAGAAATAAAAGAATGAGTAAAACAGGGTACCCACCTTCAGCAAAATCCTGCAGAAGGAAACAGTAGGGGTGGGCATTACTGATTGCTAATCTAGAAGGCGTCCCTCCCTTAGGCCTTCCAGAGCTCTGGTTGAAGGATAAATCCCTGTCTCTTGTCAGTCATTGCGCAGGTGAAAATTCTTGCCTAGTCATGAGAAGTGTACTGCAGGTTTCCCCCATCCTCTGGGTTAGGGTCCACTAAATCAGAACCCTCAGCTTCTGGAAGGTGTTGTCTGCTTCTGGATGATGTCATTCACAGATTACACATCTGGAATTGGTGTATCCGTTCACCACGGGCCTGAGGATGGAGCTGACCCATGGAGAAGCACAGAGCGAGCTGGAAGAGGCACAGGGAAATGGAGCCAGACTCAAAAGTGAACATAACTGAAAATCTGTCCTATGTCTGGGCTTCTGGTCATGGGGGCCAATGGATTTCTTTATTATTTTAGGCAGTGGTCCCCAATCTTTTTGGCACCAGGGACCAGTTTCATAGAAGACAGTTTTTCCAAGGACAGGGGGATGAAGGGGGAGAGATGGATTCAGGATGAAACTGTTCCACCTCAGATCATCAGGCATTAGATTCTCATGGGGAGTGCACAACCTACATCCCGCACATGCACACTTCACAATAGGCTTCTCGCTCCTATGAGAATCTAATGCTGCAGCTGATGTGACAGGAGGCGGAGCTCGCTGGTAAATGCTCGTTCACCCACCACTCACCTCCTGCTGTGTGGCCTGTTTCCTAACAGGCCACAGATTGGTACTGGTCCATGGCCTGGGAGTTGGGGACCCCTGATGTAAGGCAATTTGACTTGGGTTGCCTTGTACTTGCAAACAAAATGAGCTGATATGCTTATACCAACAGCTCTTCCCATAAGAAGATCCATGGTTGGCACCAACTTTTTCTCCAAGATGACAGTGACATGCTATGCCACAAACATTCCATGGCGTGTGCATGAACTGTGCTTCTGTTTCTCAGTGAAGACATTGGATGCTTTTGGACACTTTCTCCTCTCTCTTTTCCCTTGTATTTGCAGTGTCCCTTCCCCATTCCCACCTAGTTTAACTTAAACTACTGCATGTGAAATGTAAAGTAGACATGGGAAAGTTTCTCCAAGTGTGAGTGTTTCTGTAGGTCAATTTTCAGTCACAAAACATTTTTTTTTTTAGTGGAAATATCTTTAAAGTTAGATTTTGGTTACATTCATATGACATAGCTTAAGGATAGTGCAGCTGAAGCAAGCGCTTGCAGAATGGCTGCAGATAGACTGGAAGATCTCTCAAGAATGCTTTCCACCCTACTGTACCTGTAGAACCAGCTCAGTCTGATTCAACCTTGTCAATAAGAAAATGTAACAAAGTGATAAATCTGATGAGTTGTTTTTCGTTTTTTTTTTTTTCTTTTTTCTTTTTTCTTTTTTTTTTTTGTTTTGAGATGAAGTTTTGCTCCTGTTGCTGAGGCTGGAGTACAATGGCACGGTCTCAACTCACTGGAAACTCCGCCTCCGAGGTTCAGGCAATTCTTCTGCCTCAGCCTCCCAAGTAGCTGGGATTCCAGACACCCACCACCACACCCAGCTAATTTTTGTATTTTTAGTACATACTGGGTTGTGCCTTGTTGGCCAGGCTGGTCTCAAACTCCTGACCTCAGGTAGTCTTCCTCCCTTGGCCTCCCAAAGTGCCAGGATTACAGGCGTGAGCCACCGCACCCAACCATCTGATGAGTTGTTTTTCAGTTGGAGAGGACGCCCAGGTTGCAAGTCATATAACCTGAGCATGCCCAGATAAATCAAGTGTGCCCAATTCATGACCCTAGAGCCAGACAGACAGAAAAAGTCAACCACTTATGGAACTTAAGTACCCAGATAGAAGAACGGGGACCAAATTAAGAAGCAAGGGGCCAGGTGTGATGGCTCGCACCACTAATCCCAGCACTTTCGGAGGCCAAAGCAGGAGGGTCCCTGAGGCCAGGAGTTCAAGACCATCCTGGGCAGCACAGAGAGACCTCTGTCTACCAAAAATAAAAAATTAGCACACATAGTGGCAGACTCCTGCAGTCCCAGCTGCTGGGAGGGCTGAGATGGGAGGATTGCTTGAGCCCAGGAAGTTGAGGCTACAGTGAGCCATGACCACAGGACTGAATTCTAGCCTGGATGACAAAATGAGACACTGTCTCAAAAAAAGAAAATCAAAATAATTTTTTTTTTTTTTCTGAGACAGAGTCTCGCTCTGTCACCCAGGCTAGAATGCAGTGGTGTGATCTCAGCTCACTGCAAGCTCCGCCTTCCAGGTTCACGTCATTCCCCCACCTCAGCTTCCTGAGTAGCTGGGACTACAGGCGCCCACCACCACACCTAGCTAATTTTTTGTATTTTTAGCAGAGACAGGGTTTCACTGTGTTAACCAGGACGGTCTCCATGGTCTCCATCTCCTGATCTCATGATCACCTGCCTCAGCCTCCCAAAGTTCTGGGATTATAGGTGTGAACCACTGCGCCCAGCCCAGAATTAAAAATATTTTAAAGCATGTCTGAAATGTTTAACTAAAATGCATTAATTTAAGGATAAAACTTTGTAATGTTTATGATTTCCTTTGAAAAAATCCTTTAATATCAACTTTTTTTTTTTTTTTTGAGATGGAATCTCGCTCCCGTCGCACAGGCTGGAGTGAAGTAGCTCAATCTCGTCTCATTGCAACCTCCACCACCTGGGTTCAAGCGATTCCCCTTCCTGAGCCTCCAGAGTAGTTGGGATTACAGGCGTGCGCCACCACACCCAGCTAATTTTTGTATTTTTAGTAGAGATGAAGTTTAACCATGTTGGCCAGGCTGGTCTCGAACCCCTGACCTCAAGTGATCCACCTGCCTCAGTCTCCCAAAATGCTGGGATTACAGACATGAGCCACCTCACCTTGCCAACTTTTTTTTTTTTTTTTTTTTTTTTTAGAAGGAGTCTTGATCTGTCACCCAGGCTGGAGTCCAGAGGTGTGATCTCTGCTGACTGCAACCTCCACCTCCCAAGTTCAAGTGATTCTCCTGCCTAAGTCTCCCAAGTAGCTGGGGTTATAGGCATGTGCCACCACCCCTGGTTAGTTTTTGTATTTTTAGTAGAGATGAGGTTTCACCATGTTGGCCAGGCTGGTCTCGAACTCCTGACCTCAAGTGATCCTCCCTCCTTGGCCTCCCAAAGTGCTGGGATTACAGGCGTGAGCCACCATGCCCGTCCCAATATCAACTTTTAATGTAGGTTAAAATGTTAAAAATTTACTCATTCTTTGCAGTCTCTGTTGCTAACTGAAGCAAACGATGATAATTCTATTTTATTTTAAAATTTTTCTCTTATATTTCTGAGTCTAAGTAGGGATTGCCGTTTTCAAAGAACCACTGCTCGTTCCTCTAGCTACTGATGATGGAGCACATGATCTGCTGAGTATTTTAAAGTATGCTTCTGGGACTTCCATCATATTCATAGATTAACTATAGAAAATAGACAACATTTTCGCTATAATACCACCTTATCTTTCTGTGTTACTTTTTTGTTTACAGTGTTTCTTTGTATACATATTACATTTTTTCATTTACCTATGAGGGAGGCTTCATTATACTGATATTTTAAAAGTGAATAATGAGGTCAGGCGAGGTGGCTCACACCTGTAATCTTAGTACTTTGGGAGGCCAAGGCGGGCGGATTGCCTGAGCTAAGGAGTTCGAGACCAGTCTGGGCGACATGGCGAAACCCTGTCTCTACTAAAAATGCAAAAAATTAGCCGGGTGTGGTGGCTTGGCACACGCCTGTAATCCCAGCTACTTGGGAGGCTGAGGCAGGAGAATCACTTGAATCCAGGAGGTAGAGGTTGCAGTGAGCCGAGATCGTGCCACTGCACTCTAGCCTGGGTGACAAAGCGAGACTCTATCTCAAAAAAAAAAAAGGTAAATAAATGAATAAAATGAAAAGAGAATAACGAGCAGGAAAATTCACAATTAGTTAATTAAAAAGTGGGACTTCAACTCAGGTTTTTGAATGGCTAGTTTAGTTGCTTTGAAAATGATCGACTGGGCACGGTGGCTCACGCCTGTAATCCCAGCACTTTGGGAGGCCGAGGCAGGTGGATCATGAGGTCAGGAGATTGAGACCATCCTGGCTAACATGGTGAAACCCTGTCCCTACTAAAAATACAAAAAATTAGCCAGGTGTGTTGGTACGCACCTGTACTCCCAGCTACTCAGGGGGCTGAGACAGGAGAACTACCTGAACCCAGGAGGCGGAGGTTGCAGTGAGCCGAGATCGTGCCACTGCACTCCAACCTAGACGACAGATGGAGACTCCATCTAAAAAAAAAAAAAGAAGATATTCTTCTCCATACACTGATACACTGGTAGTCTGAAGAACATCCCTGACAGTGTGCCCTGGGTGGAATTCATCTGAGCAATATCAAAGTGGCACAGACTCTGTTACTTATTAACTTCGGTTGTCATGATTTTAGACTGTGATGAAACGATTGCTTCTATTTTAATAGAATAGCAAATACTTAAAGAACAATTCCCACATAACTTCTCTTTGTCCCACGTTGCTTCTTAAAACTTTAAATGTATTAGGTTGATGCAAAAGTAATTGCGGTTTTTGCAATTACATGGCAATTATTTTTGTACCAACCTAATAACTGAGTCTGAAACACCCTAGGCCTCCCATTTCTACACAAACGGGAGTAACTACATGGTGCCTGCAAGGAACAACATCCATCTTCCCTAGAAGTTCTTAAACACATCAACAGGGGCCAGTGGAATGCCTCTTGTCTGGTCTTCCTCTCCTCCAACAAGATCAAAAGAAAGCTTGAAATACCTCTCTTCCTCCACCCTCCAGCCTGCAAAGTCTCACCACCACTGCCATGAATCCCCCAGGATGAATCTCAAGTCCCATAATATTGTGCATGTCAATCACCCTAATAAGACCCAGATTCTCAGGTCATCTGGAATCTTTCTCACTCGAACCCCCATAGCGCTCTGCACAGCACCTGTCTGGCCCTAAGTTCTATTCCTCCCCAGCTCTTAGAACCTTTTCCACACTGCCCTCTGCAATTCATGGTCCATCCTTTATAAAATCCCTGTACCCTCAGGCCGGGCGCAGTGGCTCAGACCTGTAATCCCAGCACTTTGGGAGGCCGAGGCAGGCAGATCACGAGGTGAGGAGTTCAAGACTAGCCTAGCCAATATGGTGAAACCCCTATTAAAAAAATACAAAAAAATTAGCCAGTCATGGTGATGTGCACCTGTAGTCACAGCTACTCAGGAGGCTGAGGCAGGAGAATCACTTGAACCCACAAGGTGGAGGTTGCAGTGAGCCAAGATCGTGCCATTGCACTCCAGCCCGGGCAGCAGTGCTAGACTCCATCTCAAATCATCATCATCATCATCATCATCATCATCATCCCTGTACCCTCAAGCTATCTCTAAATATCCCCCCTTTTACCTATTTTTTTTTTTTTTTCAATCTTGTTGCCCAGGCTGCAGTGCAGTGGTGCAATCTCAGTTCACTGTAACCTCTGGCTCTGGGGTTCAAGCGATTCTCCTGCCTCAGCCTCCGGAGTAGCTGGGACTACAGGCACGCACCACAGGCCCGGCTAATTTTTGTATTTTTAGTAGAGAAGGGGTTTCACCATGTTGGCCAGGATGGTCTTGATCTTCTGACCTCGTGATCTGCCCGCCTCGGCCTCCCAAAGTGCTGAGATTACAGGCATGAGCCACCGCACCCAGCCTTTCCCTTTCTATCTCTAAATCCACCCCCCGACACACAGTGCTTTGTTTTTCTAGCTTTAACTATAACATGGCTTTCCCCTGAGGACACTGTTTCCCCTGCAGCCTCTCATCCAATGATCCTTTTTCCCCCATAGCCCTTGTATCACTTGGATGTCTAATCAGCATCTCAAAGTTAACATGTCCAAATGGAATCCTGATCTTCCCCCACAAAAAGCCTCCATCACAGACTTCCTTATTTTATAGACGGCAACTCCATCCTTTCCAGTTGCTAAGGTCACAAGCCTTGGAGTCAGGCTGGGTGCGGTGGCTCATGCCTGTAATCCCAGCACTTTGAGAGGCCGAGGCATGCGGATCACTTGAGGTCAGGAGTTCGAGACAAGCCTGGTCAACACGGTGAAACCTCGTCTCTACTAAAAATACGAATATTAGCCAGGTGTGGTGGCACATGCCTGTAGTCCCAGCTACTAGGGAGGCTGAGGCAGGAGAATCACTTGAACCCGGGAGGCGGTGGTTGCAGTGAGCTGAGATTTTGAGATTGTGCCACTGCACTCCAGCCTGGGTTGACAGAGTGAAACTCTATCTCTAAAACAAAATAAAACAAAAACTTGGAGTGATGCTTCGTTCCCTTTTCTATCACACTCCGCATTGAATCTGTAAGGAAATTCTGTTGGCTCTACTTTTTGGATATATCCAGACTCCAAGTTCTTCTCACTCCCCACGCTCCTCCCTGCACAGTAATCCATATGATTCCCTGCCTGGATGACCGCAATGGCATCTCTAAATCTCCCTGCTTCCACCTGGGTCCGTTCTACCTTCCTGGAGTGTATTCTCAACCCAGCAGCCTGAGTAATCCTTTGAATTCATAAATCAGATTGTGTCGTCACTCTGCAGGAAAATTTCCAAAGACTCCCTGTTTAAACAAGAGTAGTACAAGCCACTTACAATGGCCCATCAGGCCTTATATGATCTGGGCCACTGGCCCCTCGGATCTCTTACTCTCACTGGCTACTGTGTTCTAGCCACTCTGTACTCGCCGATCCTCCCTAGAGGAATTGGCAGGCACTATCTGCCTTAGGGCAGTTGAGCTGACCATTTCCTCTGCTTGAAACAAGACTTTTTCCAGGTACCTCCCACCCCAGTTCTCCAATCCCTGCACCCTGCTTTTCGTTTTCTCTTAGCTCTCATCTGTTTTAACATTGATATAATTTTCTTATGCATTACACTCTTGTCCCCACCATCCATGAGAGTGTAATGTCAGAGGCTTGGATCTTTCCTTATCTTGTTCACTAAGGTGTCCCAATGTCTCTCTAGAGCCTAGTGACTAACTCGTAATCACCTCCCACAAACCTGCCTTACCACAGATTCTCCTGTGTCACTGGATGGCAACTCCATACCTCCAGTGACCCAGGTCAAAAACACTGGAGGCATTCTTGACCTTCTCTGTTACACCACATCCAATCAGTCAGGAAATGTTGTTGACTCCACCTTTAAAGTAATTGCTCAGTAATTTTATGTTGAAGGATTGATTGATCCTTGTGAAGTTGGCTAATAACATGGCCCAATCTCAATATCACTAATCCTTGTACATATCCCACACATTGACGCCCCATTGATTACGTGCATATGCATGGGTAGTCTTCTCAACATTAATATTGAATCTACATCTGCCGGGCTTGACTTCTACTTTGAATTTACAGACTTCATTAACTTCCTAAGTGCTAGGACCGTGTGCAAGATACTTCATACATCTTATAGGTCCAGTTTCGTTCTCCTAGCTGTGAGGGCTTTATAAGTGTTAGTTAATGGTAATGCAGATAGTGATTTCACAATCAGCAGTCAGTAAGAACTCAGTTATTGAGATCCTGAGTCCATCCAAATGAACAAATCTTTTTTTTTTTTTTTTTTAGATATAGGGTCTTGCTTTGTCACCCAGGCTGGAGTGCAGTGGCACAATCAGGACTTACTGCAGCCTCAGCCTCCCAGGGCAAGTGATCCTCTTACCTCAGCCTCCAGAGTAGCTGGGACTAGGTTACAGGTGCGTGCCACCACACCCAGCTAATTTCTGTATTTTTTTATAGAGATAGATTTTCACCGTGTTGCCCAGACTGGTCCCAAACTCCTGGGCTCAAGCTATCTGCCTGGCCTCAGCCTCCCTAAGTGCTGGGATTAGAGACGTGAGCCACGGAGCCTGGCTAAAATCAGCAAAACTTTAGCTGGGCATGGTGGTTCATGCCTGTAATCCTAGTACATTGGAAGGCCAAGGCAGGTGGATCACCTGAGGTCAGGAGTTTGAGACCAGCCTGGCCAACATGGTGAAAACCTGTCTCTACTAAAAATACAAAAAATTAGCTGAGCATGGTGGCACATGCCTGTAATCTCAGCTACTCTGGAGGCTGAGGCAGGAGAATCAATTGAACGCAGGAGGTGGAGGTTGCAGTGAGCCGAGATAGGACCACTGAACTCCAGTCCTGACAACAGAGCGAGATTCCATCTCAGAAAACAAAGAAACCAAAAAAACAACAACAAAAAATCAAATCTTTACTGCATGACTATACCAGGAATCCTACCGTATGCTGAAGATTTAACAAAATGTGTTTTAAATCACATCATCTGATAGAGTACCCATATTTAAACAAATAATCTCAATACAGTGTGATAAATAGAATATGAGTATTGATACAAGGTGAGAGTAATTAACTCAGGGTAAGTCAGAGTTCACCAGGAACATGATGTGGGGAAAGATATTCCAAGCAAGGAAAATTGAACAAGACTTTTTTGTTTGTTGTTAGGCTTCTGTCCTTCATTATTAGTGTTCCTGCTTTTGGCCATAAGAATGAGAGAGTAGGTAGCGGGGGATGGGCATTCAATTCATGAATCAGAATGCATACATTGGGCAAGTATTTGGATTAAACCGTTTCCAAGGTCTCCTGCAAAATTTTTATATATGATGATTCAAATATCAAAAAAGGACTGTATTAATTTAGTCAGGTTTTGACTCAGAATGCTTTTGGCAAGGTTTGCATGAATAATACTATTTCATGTGCCTGATGCCAAAACTGAAATATTAATAGACTGTGTTAAGATTTAAATCTAGTCATAAACATGTCTCTAAGATGCATGATAATTAGGAGAAAAAAAATAATCTGAAACAGTTTCTTTCTGTGAACCATTAGAACTGCGAACAGCTACAATCTGTCTGCGTTTTCCTTGACAGTAAAATCACAAAACTACAAAGACTAGAAGTGCCTATTCCTATACAACAGCCTGGGTATAACTCTGTTTTAACTCTGTTTTAGGAAATTCTGACCACTTGTTATGGCAACATTTTCTTCTGGATCTGTAACTTACTCTAGACACTGCTTTTCTAATGAGCATGGGTAAATATATTCACATCTTTACAAAACTAAAAATAAGCAACAAGTTTCACCTTTCCCAGCAAATTCTGTGCTTCTTTTGACATTTTTAAGCTATTTTTTAAAAAACAGGACAGGATTAGCGTGCTGACTCTAGCACAAACTAGGCAATTATCTCTGAGAGCCTGTTTCCCTAGCGGCAAAATGGAAATAGGATTTGTCTTATCTTACAAAGTGTTTGTGAGGCCCAATGAGACAAGCGACCTTAAAGGACACCATAAATACTAAAACAGCATATGTGAACAAAAACTTGTACACTAATTTCATAGCAGCATTATTCACAATAGTCAAAAAATGGAGTTTGAGCGCTGTGGGTCATATCTGGAATCTCAACACTTTGACAGAAAGTTGCTTGAGGCCAGGAGCTCGGGACTCTGTCTCTACAAAAAAATTAAAAACTTAAAATTAAAAAATTATCTAGGTATGGTGGTGTGTTCTGTACTCCTAGCTACTTGGGAGGCAGAGTGGGAGGATGGCTTGAGCCCAGGAGATAGATCAAGGCTGCTGCACTCCAGCCTGGGTGACAGAGCAAGACCTTATCTCTATTACAAAAAAATTAAAAGTAGAAATAACTCAAAATGTCCATCAGTTGATGAATGGATAAAGAAAATGTGTCATACCCATGCAATGGAATATTAATCAGCCATGAAAAGGCATAAAGTACTGATACCTGTTAACCACATGGATGAACCTTGAACACATTTTGCTAAGCAAAAGGAGCTAGACACAAAAAGCCACATTTATATTATTCCACTTACATGAAATGTCCAGCGTAGGTAAATTCATAGCTGCAGAAAGTAAATTAGTGGTTGGCAGGGGCTGGGGGCTGATGGATCCAGGAGTGATGAAAACATTTTGATATTAGAGATGATGGCCGTACAACTCTATGAATATTTTACAAACCACTGACCTGTACACTTTAAAAGGATGAATTTATGATATGTAAATTATATCTAAGTTTTTAAAATTATTCAAATACAATATCAAATATTTAATTGTTATTGTCATTTAGGATTCTCTTGATTTCCAGGTGAAGAGTCCTTCTTCAAGAATATGATACAGTTCTTTTTTTCCTTAAAACTTCTCTCTAGGCAACCGGGCGCGGTGGCTCACACCTATAATCCCAGCCCTTTGGGAGGCCGAGGCAGGTTGATCACTTGAGGTCAGGAGTTTGAGACCAGCCTGGCCAACATGGCGAAATACTGTCTCTACTACATGGCGAATTACTGTCTCTACTAAAAATACAAACGAATTAGCCAGGCGTGGTGGCAGGCACCTGTAATCCCAGCTACTGGGGAGGCTGAGGCAGGAGAATCACTTAAACCCAGGAGGCAGAGGTAGCAGTGAGCCAAGATCATGCAACTGCACTCCAGCCTGGGTGACAGAGCAAACCTCCAACTGAAAAAACAAAAACAAAAAACCTTCTTTCTAAAGTACTTAGAGCTGCCCCACCAGGCTTCTGGACGATAACTGAGGAAGCAATTGGTATTTAAAAGAAAGCAGGGGTAGGAGTCATGGATAGAGTTTATAAACATGACCACATATAATAAGAACTCCTTCCTCTGTCAGACGAACATCATGAAGCAGTAGAATTTCCTTTTATTAACACAATGCCTTCAGGGACTAGATGTGTGGTCATATCATTTTTTACTCAAAGTTGCACTTACTGTCTATTTTGAGCCAATTTCACCTGGGTAAAAACCTGTGTGTGTGTCTGTGTGTTGGGGGGTGGGTCTTTGTGTCTGTTGGGAAGTGGATGGGTGTGTGTGTCTGTGTGTGTGTTGGGGGTATGTATGTGTGGGTGAGTGTGTGTCTGTGTGGGGTATGTGAGAGTGTGTGCCTGTGTGTGTCTGTGTGTGTGGGGGTGGGTCTGTGTGTCTTTGTTGGGGGGTGGATGGGTGTGTCTGTGTGTATTGCGGGTATGTATGTGTGGGTGGGTATGTTTGTATGGGGTGTGTGTGTGTGCCTCTGTGTGTGTCTGCGTGTGAGGAAGTGGGTTTGTGTGTCTGTGTTGGGGGTGGATGGATGCGTGTGTCTGTGTGTGTTGGGAGTATGTATGTCTGTGTGTGTGTGTGTCCGTGTGTGTGTGTGTGTGTGCTTTCATATAAGGGAAAAATGTGGAGACAGAACACAATTTGGCCACTGCTCCTGTCTCCATACCACTAAAGGTCACCAGATTCTTACCATATCAGATGTTTTACAAGAATTTTTCCTTCATTTCTAGACATTCTGAATAACTGGTTTAAAAAATAATCTGTCAGCAGAAGATAAAGGATCAAACCATGTTATATTAAAACTTTCACTAAACTGCATAATGTGATAATCCCTAATGTAACACATTTATTTCCTAGTTACAAACTATTTCAAACAATAGGGAACATAATTTTATTTACTTTGGCCATTTTGTAAGTATTATACAATACAGATCAGACCAAAAAATACTTCTGGTAACATGAGAACATGAGTTTCAAAAAGAATTAATTTGTCGTGCTGAGTATTATAATTTTTCACCCACAGGAATAGCATGGAGCAGTAGATTAATTTAAAAAGAAATTTTAAATGATTTCTTGAAGAGTTTAAGTATGGGCATAAAAGTGAAAGCTGGTTAAAAAGCAGCATACAAGGCCAGGCGCAGTGGCTCACGCCTGTAATCCCAGCACTTTGGGAGGCCGGGGCAGGTGGATCACCTGAGGTCAGAAGTTCAAGCCCAGTCTGGTCAACATGGTGAAACCCCATCTGTACTACATATACAAAAATTAGCCAGCCAGTCATGGCGGCGGGTGCCTGTAATCCCAGCTACTCTGAAGGCTGAGGCAGGAGAATTGCTTGAACCCGGGAGACGGAGGTTGCAGTGAGCTGAGATTGCACCATTGCCCTCCAACCTGGGCAACAAGAGCGAAACTTGGTCTCAAAAAAAAAAAAAAAAAAAAAAATTAACTGGACATGATGGTGCATTCCTATAATCCCAGCTACTCGGGAGGTTGAAGCAGGAGAATTGCTTGAACCGGGACCTGGGAGGTGGAGGTTGCAGTGAGCCGAGATCGTACCACTGCACTCCAGCCTGGGCTACAGAGTGAGACTCTGTCTCAAAAAAAAAAAAAAAAAAAAACGGCATACAAAAAATGCTCCCATTTGTTTTCTTCAGTGTGTAAACATGCAAAGAAGGGGATGTGGATGGCTGTTAACAGCAGCCGTCTCCAAAAGGGTGGATGGTGGGTGGTCTTGACTTCTTTACATGTATCTGTATTTTCTGACTTCTCTGTAATAAAGAAGTAATAAAAGATGGAGTCTTTTTATAAGAGAAAAGTTGATTGCAAATAAAAACACTGTCATTGTTTTAATTCACTTTACAAAAGATGCACCCCCATCCCCATCTCAAGTAAGTCTAGTTTCACTATGATTTTAGGAAAGTTGATATAAATTCAGAGTAAAACAGCCAGGTGCAGTGGCTCACGCCTGTAATCCCAGCACTTTGGGAGGCCAAGGCAGGTGGATCACAAGGTCAGGAGTTCGAGACCAGCCTGGCCAACATGGTGAAACCCCGTTTCTACTAAAAAACAAAAAAAGAAAAATAAAATTAGACGGGCATGGTGGCATGTGCCTGTAATCCTAGCTACTAGGGAGGCTGTGGTAGAAGAATTGCTTGAATCTGGGAGACAGAGGTTGCAGTGAGCCAAGATTATGCCACTGCACTTCAGCCTGGGCAACAGAGCAAGACTGCATCTCAAAAAAAAATTTTTTTTAGAGTCAAACAAGGACAATTTGGTCAGATTAAGCAAGATATATGCAAAACGAGTCCTTTCAAAACATAGACATTTGTTGAGTCATTTATACTATTTGACTAGATTTTTTGTTTTTCAGCATTTTGGTAGTCATTGAGGACTCAGCCTAAATTTAAGATGCATTTAGAGAAATGCTCTTTTACCACATTACAATGAGATTTTAAGAATAACTTGTAATTAGGACGTTATATGCAAACAGCAAATGACTTTAAGTTTATTCTTAAGTAGATAGAGTATTACTGTTTACACAATTATTTGCATTAGTAAAACATTTTTGTAGAAAACACAAAAGTAAATTTGTCTATAATAAGTGCAAATATAGCAATTTCACTTGATTCTTACATATTCATTAAACATAAAGAAGACCAACCATCCAATACAATTAAGACTTATCTCTTCCCTGACACCACCTGGTTGCCCAAAATTGATCTTTCAAAATATTAGGATATGTCTCACCCCTATAATAAATTCCCGTTTATTTAGCATCAGATAAAGAAAAACTCAAAAGACCAGAAATTTTTAGCAGATAAATTGCCACTACACAAAACTGATATCAAGAATTTATTCAGGAACTTATCCTACTTACATATTCACACAAGTACATAAATTTATATTTACAATTGTGTTAATTGAAGCACTGTTGGAAATAGCAAGTAACTGGACACAGCCAATATGTCCATCAATTCTCAGCTGGTTATGTTGAATTAGGGTAGATCCAAATGATAGACTATTATGAGTTCATTAAAAAAATTCAGGGAGATCTCCAATATATGTTAAGTGAAAAATATAAGGTATAAAGCAATAATCATTATAGGATCTATATGTGTCAGACAATAATATACATACAGGTATATATATTCATTAAAAATATCTGGCAGGACTCTTAAGAAAATATAATTACTGGCCAGGTGCGGTGGCTCACGCCTGTAATCCCAGCACTTTGGGAGGCCAAGGCAGGCAGATCACCTGAGGTCAGGAGTTCGAGACCAGCCTAGCCAACATGGTGAAACCCTGTCTCTACTAAAAATACAAAAAATTAACAGGGTGTGATAGTGGGCGCCTGTAATCCTAGCTACTCAGGAGGCTGAGGGAAGAGAATCACTTGAAGCCAGGAGGCAGAGGTTGCAGTGAACTGAGATGGCACTACTGCATTCCAGCCTGGGCGACAACAGCGAGACTACGTCTCAAAAAAAAAAAAAAAAAGTAGGGCTGGTACTGAAATAGTCTTGTCTAGGAAAAGAAAAAAAAAAAAAGATAGTAGCAGGCTGGAAGACAGGGTTACTTAAGATCAAATTTTGTGTTTTAGTTTATCCCTTTCAATTCTGTTCAAGTTATATGTTTATGCATTTTTAATACTAAGATTTTTAGAAAATGCCACACACTTTGTAAATATTTAGTCTAATTTTCTACAACTCTTATACATGATAAATTTTAAAATTAAATTTTATTTATGATGATGTCTTAGAAGGATTGCAAGTCACTTAAGTGCTTTCTAAATAAAGAAAAGGTAAATTAAGTTCAATATGGTTTTATGTCAAGCATATTTTTTATGTTGTATTTCTTTATTTTCTTTTCTTTTTTTTGAGACAGAGTTTCGTTCTTGTTGCCCAGGCTGGAGTGCAGTGGCACAATCTCAGCTCATTGCAACCTCCACCTCCCAGGTTCAAGCGATTCTCCTGCCTCAGCCTCCTGAGTAGCTGAGATTACAGGCATGTACCACCATGCCTGGCTAATTTTGTATGTTTTAACAGAGATAGGGTTTCTCCATGTTGGTCAGGCTTGTCTCAAACTCCCGACCTCAGGTGATCCTCCCACCTCGGCCTCCCAAAATGCTAGGTTTTTTTGTTGTATTTCTATGGAAATGTATTATATATAACATATATATTTTTATATACAGACATATATAATATATAAAGAGTTGGTTACCATTCTTATGTATATATCAATTAACCAGAATACTCACTTCTCAAACATTTTGAATAAATATACATATTCAAAATTAGAAGGTTAATGTGGTTTTATTTGAAAGGCATATTTAAATATACAGTGTTTTGTTGATATTCATTTATACTGTTACTTTTTGGTGATGTTATCTCATCTCTGCCTGCATTATGTTTTATGTCTATTATCTGCAATTGCATTGCAAATCTTTAAGGGAAGCACTTGCTTCACAAGTACTACAGCACCTAGTATACATCAGGCACTCAGGATCTGCAGAATGTGTGAACTGATTAATAACAAAACTGTTACCATGTATTCGAGAGTATACACACACACACACATACACACACACATATATATATATATTTTTTTTTGAGACGGAGTCTCCCTCTGTCACCCAGGCTGAAGTGCAGTGGCGTGATCTCTCAGCTCACTGCAAGCTCCGCCTCCCACGTTCATGCCAGTCTCCTGCCTCTGCCTCCTGAGTAACTGGGATTATAGGCGCCAGCTACCACGCCCGGCTAATTTTTCTGTATTTTTAGTAGAGAGGGAGTTTCACTGTGTTAGCCATGATGGTCTCGATCTCCTGACCTCATGATCCACCCTCCTCAGCCTCCCAAAGTGCTGGGATTACAGGCGTGAGCCATCATGTGTGGCCGAGAGTATATATATTCTTGATGCAGATCCACTGAGAGTAAGAAAGATGTGGGGACTTTAAAAATTCAGAACTCTCAATGTCACACCGTGTGATTGACATTTAGTTTTATATGGCAACTTGACTGGGCCACAGGGTGCCCAGATATTTGGTCAGACATTATTCTGAGTGTGTCAATGGAGGAGTTTCTGGGTGACATTAACATTTAAGCAGGTAGACTGAATAAAGCAGATTGCCCTCTCTAATGTGAGTAGGCCTCATTCAATCAGTAGAAGGTCTAAATATTAAATAGAACGAAAAGGTTGACCCTCCCCCAGGTAAGAGAGAATTCCTCCTGCTTGTCTTTGAACTGTCACATTTTATTTTTTATATGTTTGTTTTTATTTTATTGAGATGAAGTCTCACTCTGTCACCCAGGCTGGAGTGCAGAGGCATGATTTTGGCTCACTGCAACCTCCATCTCCTGGGTTCAGGCAATTCTCCTGCCTCAGCCTCTCTGAGTAGCTGGGATTACAGGCGCCAGCCACCATGCTTGGCTAATTTTTGTATTTTTAGTAGAGACAGGATTTCACCATGTTGGCCAGGCTGATCTTGAACTCCTGACTTCAGGTGATCTGCCTGCCTTGGCCTCCCAAAGTGCTGAGATTACAGGTGTGAACCACTGCACCTGGCCATGTTTATTTTTGAGACAGAGTCTTGCTCTATCTCCAGGCTGGAGTGCAGTGGCACGATTACAGCTCACTGCAGCCTTGGCCTCCCAGCAACACACTACCTTCCATCCATGTCTCTTAAACGTTCTGCTTTCCGGCCGGGCGCGGTGGCTCAAGCCTGTAATCCCAGCACTTTGGGAGGCCGAGACGGGCGGATCACGAGGTCCGGAGATCGAGACCATCCTGGCTAACACAGTGAAACCCCATCTCTACTAAAAAAATACAAAAAACTAGCCGGGCGAGGTGGCGGGTGCCTGTAGTCCCAGCTACTCGGGAGGCTGAGGCAGGAGAATGGCGTAAACCCGGGAGGCGGAGCTTGCAGTGAGCTGAGATCCGGCCACTGCACTCCAGCCTGGGCAACAGAGCCAGACTCCATCTCAAAAGAAAAAAAAAAAGTTCTGCTTTTCCTTGGCTATTCTTCTCATTGTGTTCACTGTCTTCTATACAATTCCAAGACAACAGTCATTGTGCTTTTCTCAATAAAAGTGAATTGTTATGTAACTCATAGGGTAGACTTTTTCTCTCTTACTGAGAGTTAGCCATTGCTTGCAGAGTGATTCTTCTGGCTCCCAGTGGCCCATGGTGAGGGTTCCATGTAACCAGAGAGGAAATAGAGAGCTGTGTCTCTGCCTCTTACGGACACTGCCTCTCAGACCTTTGGCTAAAGCACCCATGCGTGGTACTGCCTGAAGAGTGAAGCCAAAGCTTGCCTCAAGTGAGCCTCTCATCTCAGCCTCCTGAGTAGCTGGGACCACAGGCCCATGGCATCATACCCAGTTAATTTTTCATTTTTTATAGAGACGGGGGTCTCACTATGTTGCCCAGGCTGGTCTCGAACTCCTGGGCTCAGGCAATCCTCCTGCCTCAAGCTCTCAAAGTGCTGGGATTACAGATGTGAGCCACTACACTCATCCTGAACTGTCACATTTTACAGATAAAAACAAGTCACAGGTCGGGCGCGGTGGCTCACGCCTGTAATCCCAACACTTGGGGAGGCTGAGGTGGGTGGATCACCTGAGGTCAGGAGTTTGAGACCAGCCTGACCAACATGGAGAAACCCCATCTCTGCTAAAAATATAAAAATTAGCTGGGCGTGGTGGCAGGTGCCTGTAATCCCAGCTACTCGGGAGGCTGAGGCAGGAGAATATCTTGAACCCAGGAGGCAGAGGTTGCAGTGAGCCAAAATTGTGCCATTGCACTCCAGCCTGGGTGATAAGAGCAAGACTCTCTCTTAAAAAACAAACAAACAAACAAACAAACAAAACCAAGTCACAGGGATAGTCCAGATTTAAGTATAGTCATGTGCCATATAAGAGTGTTTTAGTCAATGATGGACCACCTATATGACAGTCCCATAAGATTATAGTAACATGTTTTTCCTGCATCTTTTCAATGTTTAGATCCAGAAATACTAGTGGGGCATGGTAGCATGTGTCTGTAGTCCCAGCTGCTCTGGAGGCTGAGGCAGGAGGATCACCTGAGCCCAGGAGCTCAATGTTGCAGTGAGCTGTGATGGAGTCACTGCACTCCAACCTGGGCAACAGAATGAGACCCCTGTCGCAGGACAAAAAAAAAAAAAAAGGAATTTATTTCATCTTTTTTGAGAAAAACCAACGCCATCTGAAAATATCTGGGAAACAGGTGATTTTTGAGGAGGAGATCATTAGGTGAACCTAAACTTTCAGAACAAAGAACAATTTGATGATGAGGTCTAAAGGGAGCATATGCAGACAGTGTATCCAATACATACGCAAATAAACAGAGAGTGAAATTTTTTAAAAATCACGATACTTTTCTATCGTATATTGGCCTCATTTGACATGTGCAACATCTCCATACAGTGATAGTAATGGTCTTATTTTATAGATGAGAAACGTGAGGCTCAGAGGCTTCAGTAATTTTAGAATCCGAGACTCCGTACCACGGCAACACACCACCTTTCATCCATGTCTCTTACATGTTCTGCTTTCCTTGGCTATTCTTATTGTATTCACTATCTTCTATACAGTTCCAAGAAACAGTCATTGTGCTTTTCTCAATAAAAGTGAATTGTTATGTAACCCATAGGGTAGACTTTTTCTCTCCATCTCTCTGAGAGATACCCATTGCTTGCAGAGTGATTCTTCTGGCCCCCAGGGGCCCATAGTGAGGGTTCTATGTAACCAGAGAGGACATAGAGAGCTGTGTCTCTCCTCTTATGGACACTCCCTCTCAGACCTTTGGCTAAAGCACCCATGTATGGTACTGCCTGAAGACTGAAGCCAAAGCTTGCAAACAAAACCAAAGACATGCAAGCAATCATTGGTATGGAGGGTATGGTTTTTAATTTGAATCTGAAGGCCTTTAGGTGATACACACTTGACCGCCTCTGACATTTGAAATACTTCTGTGGCCCCTGAAGGCATCTGAATTTGCAGCTCCAGAAGCAGGTCTTTACCTCTAGCGCTCTGGGTTTATTCCCAAGCTGAAAAGAACAGAGGGAGTAGGGAGATGAGGGGAAGAATCAAACACTGCACCCCTCATCTTGCTGTTCAATTCTCTTAAACTTCACTGTGGCTAGGACTCCATGTGTCACTTTCTGGGAGAAGGGAACAGCCTTATGAGGACAATCTCCAGCTTTCGGAGGGAGCTCTGCCTGCATCTCTCTTGTTTCCTGTCTCCTCTCTCTCTCTCTCTCTCTCTCTGTTTTTAACCCTTTCCCCTTCACTGTTTCATTCCCAGGACTTTCACCCTTCCCTAAATAAATCATCAAGTAAATTCAATTCCACAATCCCAGGCATGGAATGCCAATAGCAATAACAATAGTTAACATGGATGGGGTTTACACTACATGCCAGGGGCTATGTGCTCAATGCTTTAGTATGTTATATGATGCTCAAGGGAATGATTATTATTATTATTATTTTGAGATGGAGTCTTGCTCTGTTGCCCAGGCTGGAGTGCAGTGGCACAATCTCAGCTCACTGCAACCTCCATCGCCTGGGTTCAAGCAATTCCCCTGCCTCAGGCTCTCGAGTAGCTAGGACTACAGGCACGTGCCACCAAGCCTGGCTAATTTTTTGTATTTTTAGTAGAGATGGGATTTCACCATGTTAGCCAGGATGGTCTCGATCTTCTGACCTTGTGATCCGCCCGCCTCTGCCTCCGAGTGCTGGGATTACAGGTGTAAGCCACCATGCCTGACTGGGAATTATTAATTCTATTTTATGTTTGAAGAAGCTGAAGCTCCAGATAAAAAGAATGACATTTCCGGTGCCATAAGGCTGTAAGATTCTGATCCAGATCTCCTGTCCTGGGCTTTCAGCCACCATATCACCTCTTCTTTCTCCCCTAGCCATCCAGAGCCATCATCTGCTCTGAAGAAGAGAGAGCTGGGGTCTGACTCAGGCTGCGAAGGCCTGCCCCAGGGAAGGAAGGATTAGGGATGGGGAGAAGCAGAGGAGAGAGGAGGTGAGAGTCTTTCTCCCAGGGTGCAACTCCTCCACCTACCCTCCCCTAACACCTCCTCTGCAAAACCAAACACATCCTGCAACACAAAGACTCATCTCCTTCTGAAACTTCATCTGGGGGTAGAAGAGGAATAGAAATTAATGTTCTTCCCATTAACATAACTTTGACTTTATTTCTTACAAATGAATATCCTCATCTTATTAGGCCTCGAAAGCATTGCCCTGACTTTTTCCTAGATCACATCATGAAGTATCCCATAACATGAAGCCCAAATCATCTTTCCCAAGAGGGGAGATGGGGAAAGAAAGGGAGAATGGAGAAGAGTCTCTGTGTTTCCTTTCATAGTATAAATGTATGATACATTTTGATTAAACGTTGATGTCTTTTTAATATTGTCTTTAGAACTCTACACGAAATAGGGAAAATAGCCCCCAGAAAATGAATCCTGATGTACAGTCCTAGGAATCCAGGAATACCCAGAGATATCAAATGTATGGGGATGGGTCAGGCACAGTGGCTCATGTCTGTAATCACAGCACTTTGGGAGGCCGAGGCAGTCAGATCACTTGAGGTCAGGAGTTCGAGACCTGTCTGGCCAACATGGTGAAACCCTGTTTCTACTAAAAATACAAAAATTAGCTGGACATGGTGGCGTGCTCCTGTAGTCCCAGCTACGTGGTAGGCTGAGGCAGGAGAATCGCTCTAACCTGGGAGGTGGAGGTTGCAATGAGCTGAGATTATGCCACTGCACTCCAGCCAGGGTGACAGAGTGAGACTTCGTCTCAAAACAAACAAATGAAAACAGCAACAAATGTACGGGGATGGATGGCTCCATCTACAAGAGACTAACTTCTGTTCATGGAGTCAGGGCCTGTGTAGGCCTGCTAAGTGACCCAGCCTCCCGCTCCCTGGAAATCATCCATGCGATGGTAACCACAGTGGCTTACAAAAGTTAAATGAAATAATAAGAAAAATAAGCAAGGCAAACATGCATTCATACATTTATAATGTATTCAGAGCAAAAAAATCCATTCAAAGCTAATTGCTAAGCAAATTAACAGACTAACTGAATTGTCTGGAAATGGTTGTTTAGTTATGGGTAACATAATGCAGTGTGTTAAATACAAACTATTGCTGACCCTAGAGGAACTTTTATTTAAGAAGGGGGAGAAATTATGCCTTAAAGCACTTTGTAAGTGCTCTGCCATTTGTTTGGGTGAAAGACTATATAAAGGCCAGTAATTACCATTATCACTAATTATCTGTCACTAGAAATCTTTTTCAGTTTACCATTAGCATTAAATTTAAAGCAAGAAGCAGACTTATCAAATCCTAGAGTAGATTTGTATTCTCTATAGAGACATGCAGTTTACAAAACACTTTGATATTCTAATGTGGACTTTAAGGCCCAACATATAGTATGCAAGTCAGCTGTACCTCTGTACCTGAAACTGCCTGTCCAGTCTTCAGAACCATAGGGTTATATAATCTGGAATCTGTTAGGTTCTAGGTAAATGGCCAATTACCAGACAGACTCTGGTAACTGTTAGAGGATTAACAGATATTTCTAAAGGAGACTCTGCCCCTGGCATGGAGGTCACAGTCCTTTACAACTCTTAAGATTCAGTGACCCTGGGCCATGAAAGAAAAAGATTATATGTGTTTAACAGATGAATAAAACACTCATTCACCTACCTTATACCATTCACACAAATGCTTAAAACAGTAGTGGGCCCATAGAAGAAACCTTATAAACGCTGCTGCTGCTGTTGTTGTTGTCATTGTTATCTGTATTTGTTGTGGAATGGCTATTGGCTTCTTGGCTTGGATTTTTAATTAGGTCATTTGTAGAGATCTACTAGCTTTATTTTAAAAGTGCTGAGATAACAGATAATTTTTTTTTTTTTTTTTTTTTACTAACTTACTAAGTAGACTCTTAATCTAAGTAGCCTTCTTTCTACATTATTTCAATTTGTGGCTTGATTTCTCTTTCAATGCACTATAAAATGAAATTAACCTGCTACTAGACTGGATCCTAGGGTTTACCCAGGAACCAAAGAATATTTTCTAGAAAAACTTGGCAGCTTCCCTCCATGGTGTAGCCTCAGACACTAGAGACACCCTAAAAAATCTAAATGCCTCAGTCTGGCATTTAAATGCCCTTGACAATCTGATACTAGAATGTATCTCCAGACTCATTACCTTATTGTCCTCTATGTATATCTTGGGCTACAATAAATCCAGACTATGTAAAGATCCTTGAACATCAGTCTAATTAATCTAGAAAATTTACTGAATATGTATATATATAAAATATCTTTGTTTTGTGCTTTTGTTGGTGCCATTTCCTCCTACAGAAGTTAATTTCTTCCACATTTTACCCACCCATTAAGGCTGTGGTAGATATGTCTTAAGAAATGTATCTGCCCAAACTCCCTTCCCTGGTAAATGCCATCCTTCACCTCAGTCCACTAGAGCTGCTAAAGGAATGGGCAGAGGTGACCATGTGTTGATCATGTGCTCCCTCTCCTACTTTCAGCTGAATTAATCGTGTTGGGTGCATAGCTGACCCAAATTCAACCAATCAGATTCTTCTCCTGGGAATCTGGAGAATAACAGAGTCAGCTCAACATAGAAAGCTTTGTGAAAGCTCATCTAGGGTCTGTTCACGGGTCAACACTATGTCAAACCAAAGTCATGGGCAAGACAAAGCTATGGATGATCAGAGACCAAGAGTAAGCAAAGAAAGTCAGTTTGCCAAACAGAAGAGAGCATACTTGCAAAATGATGCATAGAAGAAGGATCATGCAGCCACGTAAAGAAAAAGCAATGATGATCCTCAGCAGCTCTTCAAGGTGCAACTCCATTCCCAGCTGTGTCTCATTTACGTGAGTGCGCTATATCCTAAAAATAAACCTTTCAGTTGGAATTAATTTGAATGGATTTCCATCCCTTACAACCATTGAATTTTGCTTTTAAAAAAATACCCCTGCTCAGATGACAATTCTTCCATTACACTTTTCTGAATCGTCCCAGTTCAGATGATTCTTGCCTTGCTCTGCTATCTTGTCATGACCTATTTGCTTTCCTGTTCTCACTGCCTCCCCACCTAGCGGCTTAACCCCCCATCCTAAGCCCTGGGATAGATATTTTACCCTCCAAGGACTAGGAGAAGGCCTAGTTCAATCGCCTAGCACTACTCTGATCAAAGTTAAAACAGATAGATTAGTTCCTTCCTATGACAAAACTCCCACCTCCACCCTTACTTTGATAATTTGGTATGTGAGATCCTCCTAAATTGATCCTACCTTGACCTGACTGGTTATTTTCTGAAACCCCAGTTCTAAGGCCGGGGACTCTGGTGGGCCTCCCTAACCTAGTGAAGCTGCTGGTGTTAGAGCAGTGGTTCTCAACCTGGAACGATTCTGCCCCTAGAGCGCATTTCCACAAAGGTTTTTTGTTTGTTTGTTTGTTTTGTTTTTTTATTATACTTTAAGTTCTAGGGCACATGTGCACAATGTGCAGGTTTGTTACATATGTATACATGTGCCATGTTGGTGTGCTGCACCCATTAACTCGTCATTTACATGAGGTATATCTCCTAATGTTATCTCTCCCCCCTCCCCCCACCCCACGACAGGCCCCGGCGTGTGATGTTCCCCTTCCTGTGTCCAAGTGTTCTCATTGTTCAATTCCCACCTATGATTGAGAACATGTCGTGTTTGGTTTTCTGTTCTTGTGACAGTTTGCTGAGAATGATGGTTTCCAGCTTCATCCATGTCCCTACAAAGGACATGAACTCATCCTTTTTTATGGCTGTATAGTATTCCATGGTGTGTATGTGCCACATTTTCTTAATCCAGCCTGTCATTGATGGACATTTGGGTTGGTTCCAAATCTTTGCTATTGTGAATAGTGCTGCAATAAACATGCGTGTGCATGTGTCTTTATAGCAGCATGATTTATAATCCTTTGGGTATATACTCAGTAATGGGATGGCTGGGTCAAATGGTATTTCTAGTTCTAGATCCTTGAGGAATCGCCACACTATCTTCCACAATGGTTGAACTAATCCACAAAGTTTTTTATCACAACCTGAAGGGGAGGGGTGCTACCAACATCTAGTGGGTAGAGACCAGGGATGCTGGTAAACATCATACAATGCACAGGGCAGCCCCAACAACAGAGAATTATCCAGCCCCAAAAGTCAATAATGCAGAAGTTGAGAAGCCCCACTTTAAAGTACTGGGCAAATGACTTTGAGCAAGTGATTTAACAATTTTACGTTTCAGAATCTCCCTCCATAAAAATACAGATATATTTCCTGTAAGGATATCATAGGACTGAACACAGTGCCTTTGGAACTTTAAGTATTCTGTCAGAATTAGTTTTGCACAATGAAAATAAGCATGTTAAATGCTATGCTTATTAATAATCCTTTCCTTATTCTAGCTATACATTGAGGTTGGAAAAACTCTTGGCAGAGATTAATTCCGTATTTACTAATCCAACCTTTCAGAATTCTAAAGGCTTTGATCATATACTCCTCTTGATTTTTTAAAATAACATTTTTAAAATAAATTATTTTTACTGGGGTAAAATATACATAATATTAAATGTACTATGTTAATGATTTTTAAGCATACAGTTCAGTGGTATTAAGTATATTTATATTGTTGAGTAAACATCACTCCCATCCATCTCCAGAACTCTTTTCATCTTACAGAACTGAAACCCTATACCCATTAAAGAGTGATCCCCCAGTTCCCTACGTCCTAATCCCTGGCAACCACTATTCTACTTTCTGTCACTGTGATCTTGACTACACTAAGTGCCTCATATAAATGGAATCATACAGTATTAGTCTTTTTTCGATTGGCTTATTTCCTTTGGTAAAAATTTTTAAATTTTTATTTGTTTTAGATGGAGTTTCACTCTAGCCCAAGCTAGAGTGCAATAGCATGATCTCAGATCTCAGCTCACTGCAACCTCTGCCTCATGGGTTCAAGTGATTCTCCTGCCTCAGCCTCCCTAGTGGCTGGGATTACAGGCAACTGCCACCACGCCCTGCTAATTTTTGTATTTTTTGCAGAGATGGGGGTTTCACCATGATGGCCAGGCTTGTCTCAAACTCCTGACCTCAGGTGATCTGCCCACCTCGGCCTCCCAAAGTGTGGGGATTACAGGCATGAGCCACTGCGCCCAGCCTTCTTTCCTTTGGCATAATGTTCTCAAGGTTCATCTGTGTTGCAGTATGTGTCAGGAGTTCATTCCTTTTTGCAGCTAAATAATACTCCACAAATAAGTAAGTATGTAGATTTTGCTTATTCATTGATCCACAATGGACATTTAAGGTGTATCTACATTTTAGTTATTGTGAATAATGCTTCTGTGAACATAGGTGTACAAATATCTCTTCAAGATCCTGCTTTCAATTCCTTTTGTTATATACCCATAAGTGGAATTGCTGGATCATACAGTAATTCCATTTTTAGCTTCTTAAGAAACTGCCATACTATTTTTTACAATGGCTATACCATTTTACAATTCCACCAACAGTGCACGAGGATTCCAATTTGTACACATCCTTTCCAACAGTTGTTATTTTCTGTTTCACTTGTTATTTGTTTTTTATGGTAGCTGTCCTAATAGGTATGAGGTAGTATCTTGCTGTGGTTTTAATTTGCATTTCCCTGAAGATTAATGTTGAGCATCTTTTCATATGCTTATTGGCCATTTGTATGTCTTTTTTGGAGAACTGTCTATTCAAGTCCTTTGCCCATTTTTGAATCGGGTTGTTTGGTTTTCGTTGTTGTTGAGTTTTAGAAGTTCCCCATATATTCTAGATATTAATCTTTGATCAGATACATGATTTGCAAGCATTTTCTCCATTCCGTGGGTTACCTTTTACACTGTTTAGTGTCTTTTGATGCACAAAATGTTTACATTTTCTTCAAGTCCGGTTTGTCTATTTTTCCTTTTGTTGCCTGTGCTTTTGGTGTTATATACAATAAATCATCACCAAATTGAATGTTGTGAAGATCTTGTCCAACGTTTTCTTGTAAGAGTTTTATAGTTCATTCATATTCTCCTCTCAATTTATTTTTAGAGCTTTATTTTTCCAGCTAAAGTCTTTAGCCTGGCTGGGCGTGGTGGCTCATGCCTGTATTCCCAGCACTTTGGGAGGCCGAGACGGGCAAATCACGAGGTCAAGAGATAGAGACCATCCTGGCCAAGATGGTGAAACCCCGTCTCTACTAAAAATACAAAAGTTAGCTGGGCGTGGTGGCGCGCGCCTGTAGTCCCAGCTACTCGGAAGGCTGAGGCAGGAGAATTGCTTGAACCTGGGAGGTGGAGGTTGCAGTGAGCTGAAATTGTGCAACTGCACTCCAGCCTGGTGATAGAGTGAGACTCCGTCTCAAAAAGGGAAAAAAAAAAAAAGTCTTCAGCCTAAACATGTGCTGGGTGCTGGGTAAAATACACACAGATAAATTACCCATTGACAAAACCCAGAGGTAGTTAGTGTGTGCACACACACACATTTTAGAGTATCACTTGCCACTAGAAATAGAAAAAGCTTTTAACAGCAACACAGAAATAATGCTTCTATGAACATGAGTGTACAAATCTCTCTCTATATAATATATATGTGTATATCTATACACATACACACACGATAGAATAGGCTACACTGCTAAGCAAACAGAAAAACATATATAGCAGTTCAAACCAAAAAAGTTGATTTCTTGCTTAACATCCAAAATAAATATATATATATTTTTTGAGATGGAGTCTCACTCTGTTCCCTAGGCTGAGTGCAGTGCAGTGGCACAATCTTGGCTCACTGCAAGCTCCACCTTCCTGGTTCATGCCATTCTCCTGCCTCAGCCCCCCGAGTAGCTGGAACTACAGGTGCCCGCCACCACGTCCGACTAAGTTTTTGTATTTTTAGTAGAGTCGGGGTTTCACAGTGTTAGCCAGGATGGTCTCGATCTCCTGACCTTGTGATCCGCCCTCCTCGGCCTCCCAAAGTGCTGGGATTACAGGCATAAGCCACCGCGCCCAGCTCATACCTGCTTCTTAACCACTTTCTTTTTGGAAGTGACACACATAGCTTCTACTCTTAGGTCTGGTAATAACTAGTCACGTGGTCATTCCTAGATGCAAGACAGCCGGGAAATGTAGCCCCTGCTAGCGCAGCTGCCTTCCAGTAACTGTTCTATGTCTGCACTGTCCAACAGGGTAGCTATTATGTGATTATTGGGCACTTGGAATTCGGTTGTCCAAACTGAGATGCACTGTAAGTGTAAAACGCACACCAGAATTTAATGACTTAGTATAAAAATAAGAATGTAAACAACTCAATAATTTTTATATTGATTACATATTGAATAGCAATATTATATATAGGGTTAAATATATTACTAAAATTGATTTCACTTGTTTTTAAAATATTCTTAATGTAGCTAATAGAAAATTTTAAATTACACATGTGGCTTGCATTCTATTTCTATTGGATACTGTTATAGAAATTAGCTTTCTCTGTTACACAGATTATCTTACAGAATCAGGATAGAACATACATCTGGGCCACTCACAGAACTACAGTGAGGAATTGGAAAGATCTCTGAAATCAAAATGTGTACTCTCTCTTTTTCCTTTTTCCTCCCTCTCTCACTGGAGCCACGTGGTTACTGGTCTTTGACTACCTGCTGGCTTTGTCCTTTTTTCCTCTCTCTGCCTCTACGTGTGCCTCCCTCTCTTCCTCTGTCTCTTTCATCTCTGTTCCAATCCACTGTGTCCAGGAGGATGGGGTCACGTGGCTTGCTGCGCATTCACCAAAAGTAATGGTAACAGGTTCTCAGGAAGAGGGCACAGCTAGGTCAGGCAAATTGACTGACATGTTTGCTTAGCATATAAAATGTGTAAACACGATATGGGCTTGGCAGCTGTCAACATTCCCCAGTTTTTACACTTAACAGACTACATTTGCTTTGAGGACTTTTGTAAGTACTCTGTTGAATAGGTGACAAATTTAATCTGAGAGTATATTATTTAATTCATGTCATCACTAAAGAAAACATGTAACTAATCTTTCTTTCTGGGGCTTGTACCAGTACCCAGAAATAGTCAGCATCACTGATAAGCCTCAAATTTCCAACAGTGTACCTTGAACTCAATGCCTATTCATATAATAACAGACTTTGCCCGTAAGAACAGGGTCACCATATGCATCAATTACATGAAGCTATCAAGTTAATAAATGGGTGACCTACCCCCAGATAGAACTTTCTTATAGATCTGGAACTGTCAAATTTAGTTCCTGAGGGTGTTTTGGGCTGGTCTCAATAAATGGATGACCTTCCATAAATGAGTTGATAAAGAGCAAAGAGACATAATTCAATCAATTATTATTGGATTACTTTATAACCACATCATTTTCTGTAATTTAAGAAATGTATCCAAGTGGCCCCTGTTAGAACATATACATGTGACCTAGAGATATTATTAGATTACCAGATGCTTTTATATCTTCAGCAAGTATTTTTGTGCCAGACATTATCCTAAATCCACTCATCATTAACAATTTATCAGAAATAGATTTTTTGAATATTATCTTTCCCGAGGAAAAAAATGGGGCCCATAAAAAATGGAATAAAGAGTAGCAACTTTTGGTGAAAGATAGGATTTGGTTCACTTTAGAATATACCCATGAAAAATGAGCTTTAATGGGATGCTGCAGAGGAACCCCAAATAGCTCGGATGTGGATTAGGACCCTGGGCACTTGGGAGGGATGGGATGTAGGAGATAGTGCAGAAAGAGGAGGCAGTGGTGGCCCCCAAAACACTTTCTGCCTACTTTATCATTCTGATGGAACTTGAGCTTTGACAATGATACTCTTCTTTGCTGCTCCATTTCACAGCCCAGCTTTGGGGGTGTGGTCTTCAAAGTCGGTAGGAGTATTCTAAGTTCCTGAGGGTCTTTTGGGCTGGTCTCAACAAATGGATGACTTTCCATAAATGAGCTGATGAAGAGCAAAGAGATATAATTCAATGAATTATTATTGGATTATTCTATAACCACATATATGCACTAAAAGACTACTTAAAACATTTAAAAACATTAAAACACTTCTTAACCTCCATAAATCTGTAATACAATTTGAACTTATTTTTTAAACTTGGGTTTAGCATTTAGCTGAATTTCATTAATTTCTCCTCCCTAATAGCCTGAATATTCTGTTTAAGATAACAACATTTGGTTCATATTATCTATAGCAATATATATTTCTTTCATATATATTAATATATTTTATTAAGCTGGTATTGAGCAGGAAGGAAAATGGCTAGGAAAACTCAAGAAATAAAAATAGTGTCACAGTGTATATGGATTAAATTGATAGGAAATTTTATTCTACCTTTTACTTAGAAAAAATTTTTAGGTCAATAAGACATCAAAAGCTTTTTAAAAGTTGACTAATGGATTAAAAGAAAGTTTATAGGTATTTACAACTCTTTGTGGTTCATAGCAAAAATTAAACACCATTTAGTAGAGTTCAAATTTAAGATGTTTAAGGTGGAAAAAAAAAAACAGTAACTAGGAAAAAAAATTTAACTAAAATTTTCATTGCAAAAAATTATGACTAATGTAGAAAATTAATGCAGAAAATTATGACTAATTTTATTTTGGCCTAAACACTGATAAAATATTTATAGAAAAATTATAACTTTCTTAACTCTTAACAATATTCACATATATATTGTGTTAACGTAGCCATAGACAAAAAAAGAATACCTACATGAGCAACTGCAAAAATGAAAGAAGGGTTTGGGGAAATTTCTTTAGCCAATTTCCTTAATATAAGGACTTGGATAATATGTAAAAGTGACTGGAATCTTTAAATAAGAGGTCAAGAGTGAAGACAGGGTAAGCCGGGTGGGTGCAGTGGTTCACGCCTATAATCCCAGCACTTTGGGAGGCCAAGGCAGGCGGATCATGAGGTCAGGAGATTGAGACCACCCTGGCTAATATGGTGAAACCCCATCTCTACTAAAAAATACAAAAAATTAACCGGGCGTGGTGGCACACACCTGTAATCCCAGCTACTCGGGAGGCTGAGGCAGGAGAATCACTTGAACCCAGGAGGTGGAGGTTGCAGTGAGCCGAGATTGCGCCACTACACTGCAGCCTGGGCAACAGAGCAAGATTCTGTCTCAAAAAAAAAAAAAAAAAGACCGAGTAAGCCAAGAGGACTGTTGGCTTATTAAAATAAAAGAAAAGGGAGAATAAAAAGGAATGTTACTAAGGTAGGAAACAGACAAATCTATAGACCTCTGAGAAGTTCGTTTCCATAAATATGGGCCTCTTTCCCAGTAAATTGTCACTTCCTACATGCGCTGTTTAGCTTAATAGTAGAATTTTACCATAATCGAAAGTTAAGTAGGCTTACTAAAATTCTTGCGTGTTTTTTTTTGGCAAATTCCACAGTTACTATGCCAATTCGCAGGAGTCTGACATAAATGATACAGAATGCTAGAAAATGGAGTTTAAAATACACTTCTATTTTATATTCTCATTCCCATAATAGAGGAACAGAAAATTGAGTCTAATGCTGCTGTGTTACTGACACTTCAAAAAAGATTTAATTAGTTTCTCTGACAAAGCAGTAAATCTTTAAATTAAAGAGTTCAGGAGTGCTGAGCCCCATAAATTCTCTGAGGAAATTTAAATAGGAATAAGTTTTAAACACATCCTTCTGGTGCTTCCCATGAGGCAGCCAGTGCTGCCCCTGGACAAATGTCAAACATAAATATACCTCGAATTTAGAAGACTCAATCACAGGCATGTAGTATTAATAAAATAAAATTTCACGATGTTAAGAAATTAGAAGTCAATCTCCAAAATGCTGGAGAATGAGACAGAAAAAAATGTCAAATACAAAAGGTCACGTTCTTCTATAACAATAAACAACGTTTCATAAGTGCTTATGAAATACTATGGCTTATTTTAAGTGTTTTACATGGACTGAGTTTTTAATTTTTTCATCAACCCTACGTGATTGATGCTATTATTCCCATTGTACAGACGAGGAAACAGGGGCATAAACAGATTGAGTAACTTCATAAGACTATACTGCTGGAGGGTATCTATAGCAAAAGCTGTGGCTGTGCCAACTACATTCCCTTGGGCGATGCATACCCAAATCTCACATCTACCTGCCAGGGCAGTCTAGTTTGTACTGTGCAAGGCAGACCAAAAAAATCCAGGACTAGAATCAGTACCTACCCTCTTCCAGGACCCCTCAACCAAGGACTCGTGCAATTTAGTGTATAACATCTAGCTCCCTCACCTCTCAAGTAGGAACATCGGAGGCCCGTGTTCTGTATTGGCTACCAAGAGCTCCCAAATAAGATTAAACTCTAGCTATCCACAGTCATAACTCACTTGAAAATTCATCATTTATTGTCTGCCTTCCCTCTCCGTTCCAACTTTCTCAGTTCCTATCATAGATTCCTAAGATCACCTTCCAAATAAACTAATCTCACTCACATCCATGTCTCAGGGTCTGTTTCTGGGAACCCAAACTAAAAGGGACCACTATTCAGGATTAGAACCCAAACAGCCTGGCTGCAGAGTCTATAAGATTAATCACTACAATACACTGCCCACTCTCAAAAAGTTGACACATATTTTGTAAAAATTATCTTAAGTCATGATAGAAGGAAAAACCATTCCCCATTTTACATTCCAACTTCCTGTCAAGAATTGTGAAGGGCCTGAGATTTTATTTTTTGCCAGCTAACAAGTTAGCCTGCCACCGAGTAGGATAAAGATTGTTAGAAGACACAAGACTCGTGGGGCAGACAAGAGGCTTTATTACTCACAGCAAGAGAAGTAGGCAGAGTATCAGCCTTTTCACCAGTACCCCAAGGCCCAGTTCCCACAGGGCAACAGGGACAAGCCCAGATAGACAGCTGCACATACAACTGATTGTGTTATGGTAGAGAAACACTAAAGTTAGGGAACCCCAATCTTTTATACTGCATAGTAAGCATGCCTGCTGTTTGCTCCACAAAGAGACATTATCTCTGTCTTTCAACGCTGTTCTATAAAAATCATTGAAAAAATAGTCTGTAATAAAGGAAATCAGTGCCTTACTTGCAACATGTGCAGATATGCAAGAGATCAATGGAAAATTGCCTTCCAGCACTTCCATATTCTGAAATCAAGAAAGATGTTTCTAGTTGCATCATACACTAAAAACATACAATTATGCCTGATAGAAAATGGCAAAAACAAAGGGTAATTTTTAAAAAATGTTGATCACATTGTTCTTTTCTGTCTTTGCTTTTTTGTTTTCAAAGCATAAATACATTTTGATTTGATACCCACAATAATCCTGTCAGGTTAGTATTTTATAGCTGATGGAAAACTGACTCAGAAGACAAGGTGTTTCACTGACAGTCATCTAGTGAGTGATGGGGCTGAAACTTAAACTCAAGACTTCTAACTTCAAAGCTGCCAAACACTTGACTAATTGTACTAGAATCAATGGACAACTGTCTAGAACTTAAAACCTAAGAGGAGATTGAGTGGCTCTCTTCGTTTCTTCAATGCTGCCACACATCCACATCAGGATTTCAAAAATAATACTGAAGACAAATCTGGGGGAAAAGGGATAGATTGTAAGTGGAGGAAAGGACATAAATGTTCTTTTTATTTTTTAATGTTCAACTCCCCTTTCCTCTGTTCATGTGTTTTTAGGGTGATTTGTAATATGGAAATCAGAAAAAAAAAAAAGGCCAGGAAAGCTATGGGTTTAGAATTGAGCTGTGAAACAATTTCCGGAATTATCAGAATTACGGCATTTTCACCCAAATGGCTGCAATATATATGTATTAAATACTTCAGAATTTCATGCCTTTTTCCCATCAGGGAAATCTGCAGAATATGAGTTCATTCAGAAGCTCAAGCTAATGTTACACTTTCGGACATACTGTTTGTAGTATTAGGGTGCCCCTGTTTACTGCATATATGATGCCTGAAAAAAAAAAAAAGTATATAGATCAAATTCTACTACATCAAATTAGAATTAAAGTGCATTATGGAAATTTTTTACTTAAAGGAATCCTATAGCGAATCCATTTCGTAAAAAACAGCTGTACTTAGCGACACACAGTGACTAGTGGGAAAGCCTTGACCAAAGAGTAGAAACTCTGGGATTCTAGTGCTGCTGAACATTTATGTCATTTGTAACAAGGGGTGGGGACATTGAATTAGATAATCTCTAAAGGTTTCCAGTTCAGTTTTGCCTTTCCTGGAGTGCAGTGGCTAACAGCATTGGCTGTAGACCCAGACAGATAAGAGTTTCTGTATCTGCTGCTTACTGGATGTGTACTCTCTGAACGTTATATAACCTTCTTACGCTTGTTTCCTAACTTGTAAAATAAGACTAATTCCCCATAGTTCAAAAGACACTTATATTAAATTAGATAACATTTATTTTTATTTATTTATTTATTTATTTATTTGAGATGGAGTCTCATTCTGTCGCCCAGGCTGGAGTGCAGTGGTGCGATCTCGGGTCACTGTAACCTCCACCTTCTGGGTTCATGCCGTTCTCCTGCCTCAGCCTCCCGAGTAGCTGGGACTACAGGTGCCCGCCACCATGCCCAGCTAATTTTTTGTATTTTTAGTACAGATGGGGTTTCATCGTGTTAGCCAGGATGGTCTCGATCTCCTGACTTCGTGATCCGCCCGCCTCGGCCTCCTAAAGTGCTAGGATTACAGGCATGAGCCACCGTGCCTGGCCTAAATTAAATATTTATTAAGTGCTTTGTGCAGTTCTTGGCACTTACTGGGCACTTGATAAATTGCAACCAAAGTCATTTTTAATTCTATGTTTTCATAATCAAGTAAACTTAATGTGAGATTTTCTACAATACAAACATTTTCTGGACTCTTTTAAATCATGTCTGACTACAAGTAATTTAATCCATGCATTCATGTTTTTCCCAACATTGTATTGAAAATTTCCAAACCTATTGTAAGGTTGAAAGAACTGTGCAGTGGTATTATCACTTATTTTTCTACCCGTCCCTATATCCATCCAAAATCCTTATTATTTTGATGCACGTCAAATCAAGTTGAAAACATCAGTATACATCACACCCAAACATGCCAGCCTGCATACTGTTAAACAAAGTTTAGGATAAAGAGTTGTTTGTGGTTCTTTTTCTTCCTTTTGAGCTAAAATTTCACATATAATAAAAGTATGTATTTATTTTTATATTTTAAGGTGATTCAGATATTCAGAATTGAATCACCAGTTATATTTGCTGTAACACAATACATTAGAATGGCTTTAAAATCTGGTGTTGAAGGAAAACCTCACCTTATAGGCCAGCTGAAACACACCAAGTTTCTCTTTAGTTGACTGATCTATTTGGGCACATGCAACTTGACACACAGTATACCCAAATCCAGAAAATGATAAACTGCAATAAAAGAAGTTCTACTGTGGTTACTAAAAAATATCTTAACCATAGCTGGGACATTTAAATAAATATAAATTTTCTGGTGAACTGAGAAAATTTTTTTGCTTCAAAACTTGTTGAAACTTTAGCTCCTTTCTCTAACATAGAGAGAACACTTAGCAAAACTAAATCTTTTCTCAAAGATGGTGGTCATGAGTAAAGATCATAGTAACACATAGAAATAGAGAAGTTGCAGATGGCTGGAAATTGACTGACTCTGTGGGAACCCATGCCCACCCCAAACCAAGAATGAGGGTGTTTGTTTGCTGTATTGGTTTGTTGGTTTGGTTTTGCACACATATATATATATATATGTTTTGTTTTTTTTTTTACCTGTTTATTTTGATGGCATTTATTTCACCAGAGCAGAGACAACAAAGCCTGATTCTTAGGTCCTGGTTACTTAAGGTTTTTCTATATACTGTCCTAAATTCACTTTGAACACACTGGGAGCTTTTTCAAAGCGAGGGGACAATTCAGCAGGGCAGTCAGGAACATGAGTCAGGAATGCAGCCACGCACACTTCCCCCCAGAGTCCTGCCACCTGCTAGCTTTATGACCTCAGGCAAACCTCTTCACCTTGCTAAGGTATGAGTTTTTTGTTTTGTTTTGAGACAGAGTCTCGCTCTGTCACCACACTGGAGGACAGTGGCCTGATCTTGGCTCACTGCAACCTCCGCCTCCCAGGTTCAACTGATTTTCCTGCCTCAGCCTCCCGAGTAGCTGGGATTACAGGCACACGCCACCACGCCCAGCTAATTTTTGTATTTTTAGTAGAGACAGGGTTTCACCATGTTGGCCAGGATGGTTTTGATCTCTTGACCTCATGATCCACCCACCTCGGCCTCCCAAAGTCCTGGGATTACAGGCATGAGCCACCACGCCCAGCCGGTGTGAGTATTATTACATTTTCAGTCTATTACTGAAAACTGCAACATGGTAGTTTATCAAGGTCTTAAGCATAGATTCGCCATTTTTCAGTCATGCAGCAACATCCGCTTAATGCCTCCTAAGTGCAGAACACTCAGAATGATAACAAAAAATATTTATTTTAAATTTCCAACTTTTAGGAGCTTCATCCCATTATCTTGCGTAATTGGAATAAAGTGTTTGAAATAGACTATTCAACAGAAAGATGACATAGTTGTGAAATATCTGACTCTAGAATTGGACAAACCTGAAATTAGACAAAAGGGTTTGAATTCCTCTCTCATGACTTACTTATGTGGTGACCTTAAGCAAGTGACTTAACATGTCTCTGATATGACAAGTTACTTAATCTCTTGGAGATAAGACTTTCTTATCTGTAAAATGAGGAAAACAACAAAACACAAGCAGACATTTACTGAGTGCTTATTATTTGCAAGGTGCTGAGTGAAGCACACTCCAACATTCCCTAGCTCATTTAATTCTCATGGCCATCTCGTGAGGCAGACACTGTTACTATCCCCTCCTTTATGTTTTTAAAAAGGAGCACCCGGGGGCATTTGGCTAGTTAGTACAGAGCCCAGGGTTGACCCCAGTGCTCTCTGTCACAATACTATTATAATAATAGTCACACAGGACTGTGTGAGCATGAGATAAGCAATGCAGTCATGACATAGGCACACAGGTGGGGTTTTATCAGTGGTAGCCCTCCATTCTGTTGCGAAAGTATGCCCCCGTGAAAATGCCAGAAATTGTACCTTAGATATTACCTTACTTTAGGAAGTCAGGCCAGGTGCGGTTGCTCATGCCTGTAATCCCAACACTTTGGGAGACCAAGGCGGGCAGATCACCTGAGGTCAGGAGTTCAAGACCAGCCTGGCCAACATGGTGACACAGCATGACTCTGTCCCAATTAAAAAAAAAAAAAAAAAAGGAGGTTAGTAAATGTTTCCCAAAAAGGAAGCAATTAATTACAAATAATATCTGAGCTGAAATACTAACTTCTATTCCCAAAGGGAAGTTTCCTTGTTATGCCAGCTGTTCACATCTCAGGGAGACACATGCACTTTTGCTACCAAACAGTAAGGACAGGGTCAAGTGCTTGAGGGGTTCCACAATGACTGATAAAACATTTTTGCATCAGTCAAGTATGAACATTTCTGCACTAAACATCCCAATACCAAATTCTCACATACCCCCTCACTCTTCTTAGGAGGGTCCAAAATGAACCCAAGATCACACTTTATTCTTTGGAGATGACTTGATTAATTTGTAATGTAATATGCCAGTTTCTTACCAACAAGCAGGAAATGAAGAACTGAATCCCAGCATCCTTCTCAGGAGGCAGATTACAAGAAGATGAGCTCCCAGAAGGCCACACGGGCCCCTTTCCTGAGAGTCTTATATTTGTGGTTTCTTACCGATATATTGGGTCAAGTAGGACACATACTTGAATCTTTCACATTATTTTCTCATGTGTTTTATATGGATATGTCTGTCTTACTAGAAATTTTGCCAAAATGATAAAGCAGTTTCTTTTTCTGTTCTTGAGATAGGGTCTCACTCTATAGTCCAGGCTGATGTGCAGTGGTGCTATCACAGCTCACTACAGCTCGACCTCCTGGGCTCAGGTGATCCTCCCACCTCAGCTTCCTGAATAGCTGGGACTATAAGCACACATCACCACATCTGGCTAACTTGAAAAAAAAATTTTTTTCTGTAGGCTGGGTGTGGTGGCTCCCACCCGTAATCTAAGCATTTTGGGAGGTCGAGGCTGGAGTATCACCCGAGGTCAGGAGTTTGAGATCAGCCGGGCCAACATTGCGTAACCCCATCTCTACTAAGAATACCCTGACTCTACTTGGGAGGCTGAGGCGAGAGAATGGCTTGAACCTGGAGATGGAGGCTGTACTGATCCAAGATGGCGCCACTTTACTCCAGCCTGGGTGACAGAGCAAGACTCCATCTAAAAAAATATATAACAATTTTTTTTTTTTTTTTTTTGTAGAGATGAGGCTTCATCATGTAGCCCAGGCTGGTCCCATAGTTATCTATTGAGTCTACCTGAGCACGAAGCTAATTTGGTTTCTGTGATTTTGTGCATTCGGTTTGCTTTGTTTTTAGAGGAGAGAGTTTTGGAGGGTAAAGGGCTGCTTCCTCCCCAAGTTGCACTGTGTGGGCGACCACCTTGTTCTCATTTGCCTGTGGCTAGTTTAGTCTATAGATCACATAAAAGCTGGTAACAGGGAATAAGGTTTCTCCAAGAGCTTCTGAAAGAGCAGCCCACAAGCCCTGACAGGAGAGTGCAGGTGTTTGCGGAAATGTGCATGCCCATGGTAACTTTTGCAACAAGCCTCACCTTTCCGTGGGGACCCGGCTATGAGGTACTTTTCTTTGCTCTCATCATCCGAGAACTATTGTGGATGAGAACTATTCTTTCAGTGCAGTTTGAGGCCTGAGATCATGCACCTTCATTAGCCAAACACTATTTTATACACACACACACACACTTCCTCGACATTTCCCTTCATACTCATTAATCTCCACATAAATCTCTTCAGAAAGAGATAAACAAACATGCTCTGTACTAATAAGTGGTAGCGGTTGACTCCCAAGATCTATTCCACCTCTATGACTCGTATTAACTATGCCCGTACCCCTTGGCACTGAATGGATTAAAACAGGAATGTAACCTAGTCTTGGCTGATGAGCCATGAGAGAGTCTCCTGCCTCGGAACAGTTTCCCACCTCATAGTACAGACCCACAGGAAGGAGGCAGTCTGTCTTCTTCCTCTGGTCTGGACTATGTTGTAACTGGGATACCTATAATGACTGCAGCCACCTTGCCACCAGTCAAGTAGGAGGCCAGGGCCAAGAAAACTGTCACAACGTTGGGCTGGAGCCCTGCGATGTAGCATGCCTGGAATCCATCCTGCCTCTGGACTTCGGCTAGATGACATATTTGATTATGCCAGCTGGAGTTAGGTGTTCTGTTACTTGCAGTGGAAAGCAATTTAGCTGATTCAGATGCTATTTAGTTGCTATAACAGAATACCTGAGAGTGAGCAATTTATAAAGAAACAAGGTTTATTTAGCTCACAGTTCTGCAGGCTGGAAAGTACAGTAAGCATGGTGCTAGCATCTGCTTGGCCTATGATGAGGGCCATGAGCTAGGTCAAAACATGATGAGGATCAAAGGGGAAGTGAACATGTGCGCAGAGAGATCAAAGAGGAGGAGGAACCTCACTTTATAACAACCTCCTTTCAGAGGATTTTTTTTTTTTTTTTGAGACAATGTCTCAAAATGTCACCCAAGCTAGAGCAGAGCGGCACGATCACGGCTCACTGCAGCCTTGACTTCTCAGACTCCAGTGATTCTCCCATCCCAGCCTCTCAAGTAGCTGAGACTATAAGCACACATCACCATACCCAGGTAATTGTGCGTGTGTGTGTGTGTGTACGTGTGTATTTTTAGCAGAGGCGGGTATTCGCCATGTTGCCCGGGCTGGTCTTGAACTCCTGAGCTCAAGAGATCCGTCCGCCTTGGTCTCTCAAATTGCTGGGATTACAGGCTTGAGTCACCACACTTAGCCAGGGGAATCTATTCCTGGAGCACTAGTCCAGTCTTGTGAGAGTGAGAACTCACTACAGCAAGAATGGCACCAAGTCATTCATGGGGATCCGCCCCCACGATTCAAACACTTCCTAAGAGGCCCCACCTCCAACACCGCCGCACTGGGGATCACATTTCAACATGACTTTTGATGGAAACAAGAAAACCATATCCAAACCACAGCAGATGCACTATAATTTTCATGGGCAAACTTAATTGTTAGCAGTCATCTAATGTCATGTATTTCTCCAATTACTCATCTACTCTATTGCTTTGAGTAATTATATTTACTAATATGCTTTGAGTTCAAAGGTATTAGTTGTTGATATGGAGGAGAGTCTGCTGACTTGTTTTAAAAAGCAGTATTTCGCCGGGTGCGGTGGCTCACGCCTGTAATCCCAGCACTTTGGGAGGCCGAGGCGGGTGGATCACAGGGTCAGGAGATCAAGACCATCCTGGCTAACACAGTGAAATCCCGTCTCTACTAAAAATACAAAAAAAAAATTAGCTGGGCGTGGTGGTGGGCACCTGTAGTCTCAGCTACTCAGGAGGCTGAGGCAGGAGAATGGCATGAACCTGGGAGGCACAGCTTGCAGTAAGCCGAGATCGCGCCCGTGCACTCCAGCCTGGGTAATAGAGTGAGACGGTCTCAAAACATAAAAAAATTAAAAATAATAATAACATAAAAAGCAATATTGCTTGTATTCAACTAATTTGTAATCCTTCCCTATCCCTCCCACAGTCGCTCATTAGCATGTAGCACTGGTTAGTGTAACACTGGGAGTAGCCATGAATATTCATCAAAAGCCAATGGGCCAGGCATGGTGGCTCACGCCTGTAATCCCAGCACTTTGGGAAGCCAAGGTGGGTGGATCACGAGGTCACGAGATCGAGACCATCCTGGCTAACACTGTGAAACCCCATCTCTACTAAAAACACAAAAAGTTAGCTGGGCGTGGTGGTGGGCACCTGTAATCCCAGCTACTCAGGAGGCTGAGGCAGGAGAATGGCCTGAACCCAGGAGGCGGAGCTTGCAGTGAGCCGAGATCGTGCCACTGCACTGCAGCCTGGGCAACAGAGCGAGATTCCGTCTCAAAAAAAAAAAAAAAACCCTTCTTTACTAAAAATACAAAAAATTTGCTGGTTGTGGTGGCCCACGCCAATAGTCCCAACTATTCAGGAGGCTGAGGCATGAGAACTGCTTGGATCCAGAAGGTGGAGGTTACAGTGAGCTGAGATCACACCACTGCACTCCAGCTTGGGGGACAGGGCAAGACTCTCTCCACAAAAAAAAAAAAAAAGGCAGAAACTAGTAAACATGCATGTATCATTTACCAAACCTAGACTGAGAAAACAAAGATGAGATTAGAAATTCATCATAAAATAACTTCTAATATTCTTTGAGTTCAAAGTATGTGTGGGGTGTTGTGTCAAATACTTTATCTACATTATTTGATTTAATTCTCAAACTAGTCTTATGAGGTTGGTACTATCATTAGCCTAATTTTACTAACGAGAATAAATGGGGCTCACTTCACACACTGCAGAATTTGGATTAGAACTCAGATAGTCTGACTCCAGGACTGGCACTTTTAACCGTGGTGCTCTATTTAGTTTTACACTTTAAAGTATGAGTTAACATGGCAATGCACAGAGCCACTGCTAATCTACATGGTGGCTTTGTGCAAAACGGAAAAAAACAAAAGGCCCTGCCCACCTCCAGAACAAATGCAGCTCCACAGCTTCAAAGCTTAGAGTGGAGGTGGCGTTTCTGACCAAGCAAACAGGTGCTACGTCCTCCAGGTGACAACAGCCCTTGCAGGGCACAGGCCTTGGAAACTAATCTCCATTTGCCTCCTCAGCTAGATACCTCCCTACAGTGCACAGACTCTATAACTCTATGAGGGGCTTTACCATAATTTATATTAATGTATGCTTTTTACTGTTACCACTCTAAGGGCTTGTTTACAAGCTCTCCACACAAACATCCCTTGTTAGCCTCTCCAGATCTAATGTCCACCTTTCTCCACCCTGGACAGTTGTACCCTTGTGACTTTTATGGACTCCATCAGTGGCTCCCTTGAGCTCTGGCTTCCAGTTAGGTTCATACAATGGGAGGCACCAGTCAGAAATCCCACGGAAGGAGGAAAGTGAGGCGGGTATTTTGTCTGTTGGCAGCCTTCTCACTGTGCCAGAAAGCATCAGTAGCTTTGGTTCCCCGCTAACGCCTCAGTTTGTCAGGCAGCTCTCTCCCACAGTAACAGCAAGAATCTCTGGTGGCCACTTCTCCCCCTTTGCCCTTCAAGTCTGGAAGCTGTGCAAGGTTCCCCGCTGTTGCTAGTCCTAAGATGCTTCATCATCCCTTGATCACGCTCTATCTCTACCCATACTCTATGAAAGTCTCGTAGTTAAACTTCTCAATTTCCCTGTTGGAGTGAGCCATCTGTTTCCTGCCAGGACATTGAGTGACACATGGGGGAAACAAACTTTCACTATTTTAAGCAAAAATGGAATTTGGGGAAGGCATGTTTGGAGTCACAGAAACTAGGGGAGGTAGGAGGACCAGGGTTGGAGAAGAAGCAGGAACCGGAGGACAGCTGGAAAGTCAAGGAGCAGGAATTGCAACTAAAGTCATTCTGTGGCAAGAGCCCAGGCCACCCACTGCCACTGCTTGAGTGCCCACCAACCATCCTGTGTCCTTCAGTCACCTACTCAACAGTCAGAGCTTCTAGGAGAGGGTCTGATTGCCTGTGTCTCCCACTCAAGAGTCAGAGCTTCTAGGAGAGGGTCTGACTGCCAGTGTCTCCCTATACCTCCACTCCCAGGCCGAACTGGGCAGAGGACAGGAAAGATCAGGCCCCTCTGACTACCGTGGTAGGAAGTGGAAGCCACTATCCACCAAGACCACACCCAGTGGGTGATTCCTTTGAAACAAGAGACCAGGGTACTAATAGGAAATACCTCCTCCCCTCCCCAAGAAAGGACAAACATCACCATACTAATTAACAGAAGAATGTGAAACCGCCTTTACAACAAGCATCTAAAGTAGATTTTTCCTCAAGAAAACCCAAAGATTCATACAGAGATAGCCACTTCTCAATGAGAATTTCAGTAACAGAGAAGTTCCATACCATTTTTAACCAACATCTCAAAAATGAAAATTCTTTAAAAGGTTTTTAACTAGGTTTGATGTAAAGTTGCTGGTTTTATCCTAACAAAGTGTCCACTTGTCACACCATTGCAGAATTGCCCATTAAAGGGATTTTTTTGCCCAATATCCAGCCATGCAAAAATTAGAGAACTCAGAGACCGATAATTTAAAAATCAATTTACTCTAGGAATTCATGTCATCTATTTCAGGCTAGAAATAGGTCCCAACAATTTTTTTTTTTGAGACGGGGTTTTGCTCTTGGCATCCAGGTTGGAGTGCAGTGGCACGATCTTGGCTTACTGCGACCTCCACCTCCCAAGTTTCAAGTGATTCTCCTGCCTCAGCCTCCAGAGTAGCTGGGATTACAGGTGCCCGCCACCACACCCGGCTAATTTTTTTTTATATTTTTAGTAGAGACGGGGTTTCACCACTTTGGCCAGGCTGGTCTTGAACTCCTGACCTCAGGTGATCCTCCCACCTCGGCCTCCCAAAGTACTGGGATTACAGGCGTGAGCCACCATGCCTGGCCTGGCCCCAACAATTTTTATCTTTTAGTCTCTTAAAGGTTCTTTTCTTTATGAGGGCTCCTTCTCTCAGATTCTGATTTCTACCAGCTCAGAGTTAAGAGTATAGTTTTTTTAGGAACTGAAGACAAATGGCTTATTAAAGAAGTTTAAAGATAATGCCACTGCCGGGCACGGTGGCTCACATCTGTAATCCCAACACTTTGGGAGGCCGAGGTGGGTGGATCACGAGGTCAGGAGTTCGAGACCAGCCTGGCCAGCATGGTGAAACCCCATCTCTACTAAAAATACAAAAAATTAGCCAGGCATTGTGGCACATACCTGTAGTCCCGGATACTTGGGAGGCTGAGGCAGGAGAACTGCTTGAACCCAGCAGGCAGAGGTTGCAGTGAGCTGAAGTCCCGCCACTGCACTCAAGCCTGGGCAACACAGCGAGACTCCATTTCAAAAAAAAAAAAAGATAATGCTATTGTATTACATTTGTCCACTGTAGTATTTATAATTTATACAATTACTAAATCTAACATAAAAATTTAGACCATTACTTTTATAGCTCTTTTGGCACAATGCTTTATCTCAACTCCAAAATTAACTTACTTCACCAAGACAGAGCTGATGAGTTACAAACTTCAACGTATACTTTACTTGTCATGAATGAAAGCAATACATACACATAACTGTCCCCTAGAGATTTCTGGATACCCTTACTGTTACAATGGTATCAATAAGAAGAAATTATTTTTCTTTGAAATAAGATTACATAGATGCCATGCCTATATTTTTAAATTGAGAATCTATATTATGTTAAATTGGGTTGGTTGGTTGTGTAGATATTTTTACTTACAAAATGTTAATTTATTGGGTACATGTGGAACAAACAGACTGTCCAAGCCAACCAGAACGTTTACAGAGCTGCCAGGGAGATGATTTTCTTTTGTATCACCATTTGATGAAAACCTGAGATGGATTTTTATGATATAATCAGACATTTAACATTTTTTAGTTTAAGATGTAACTTGTCTCATATGCTTATGTGTTTCATATGCTTCTTGTCTCAATGATATAAGAAAAATTTTAAGGACACAGTAGAAAAGTTGCATGGAGAAGGACTACAATTTTCACATATTTAAGCATTTGTGGTTATGTTCTCAATGGGGTATTCACTGACAATATGTCATCTTATAATGCACATATACATGCTACTACCCTAAATACATACAACTCCACATCTAATGGCCTATAATACTTATTAGTTGCCTAGTAGAGACAAGAAAGTAGAAGATCTAGTCCTTCCATTCCAGGAGCTGATAATATCTATACACCTTTGCCTTCCAACTTGAAAAACATTTTCTTTCTCTTAACGTAGTCTTGGTCTACTCAAAACCATTGAACAGGTCTTTCAAATGGAAATGGTAGGCTTTGAGCTGTTTTAATAAAATCAGCAGATCTGAAACACTGATTAAAGTGACTTGGTATCCTGAATACCTAGAAACTGATGGTCAAGAAGAGGCTATTACTTCCTTTTACCAGCTCCTCACACCTTATATTGCTCTTTTACAGACTGGGATGTAGAAAAGGGGCTGGCCCACCCAAATGCCTGATCTCTCTGAATGCACGTGCTCCATATGCATAAATGGAAAGAATAAATCGAAATGAGGCCACTGTTTTCTTGTTTTCCTGTGTCAGGACACTGTCAGCATGAGTAGGAATATCAATCGCCAGGCATGCAAGATCTAGTGAGTTCCCATTCCAGTGCTGCTTTCTCTGCTAGATCAGGTGGCAGGTTGCAGAAAAGCAACATCCTGAAAGTTTATTTGCTATTTGCAAGTCAGGGAAGATGACTGGGCACAGAAAAATAGTCTACTGCTGCTTCAGAAAGTATTTCATAGACATTTTGAGGATGTTGCTTCCATAGGAAAGAAAATATCTGATTTCTGGACTGAAGTATATACAAAGTTGGGGCCAAATCCAACATGGGTCTGTGGTTTACAAACTGTGAGATGTGAAAAAGGATGTGATGGCAGGTCCCATCTGTCTCATTCACCCTAGTTCCTGACATACAGTAGCCATTCAATAATAATTATTGAATAAATGAATAACTGAACAAATAAATGAGCAGATTCCTTAATGACAAATTCATTTTGAAGCATTTTTCTGATCCTTGGTGGTTAAAAGCCTAAGGGAAGATATAATTCACAGTGATTCCTTTAGATGCAGCTAAATTTTGGTTAAGCAACACCAATATATGAAAATCTGGGTTCACAAAATAAATACATTAGAGTTACTATACTTACTATATGCTTTACAATTAAGTAGAAATATACCTTAATGTAGTGGGTTTCTAAATGCTGGCCCGTGAGGTCTCCTTAGGTTCACAGTGAAATAAGAAAAATTAGTGTGACATATTGTTCATCATGAGGCTGTTCAAGGAACTGTCCTTTATTCAAAAATGAATCTTCCCCCATTTCTGAGGTTAAAATACTTTTTAATAAATGATGTGCATAATCTATGCTAGTTGTTCCTTTTTAATACTCTTGCCAATATAAAGTTGCCAAACCTATATTGACTCCCTTGCTTATCAGAAAATATTTTATTAGTCTGAGAGATCCAAATGTCGGGGACTGGCTTAGTTTCAAAATATGACTCATTTATAAAAGCATACAAGTGTTTTTGTTGTTGTTTTTTAGAAACCTATCTATTGAATAAAGGAAGTAGTATAACCTTGGCTTTAATGCCCATGTTAATGACAGGCAACAGGTGGTACGTTGCTGCTCCATGCCTAGCTCTCAGAGCTTTTTAAAACGTATTCATCCATTTAAATTTCACAATAGCCCAAGGAGGAAGTATTGTTATTATCTCCGTTTTACAGATGAGGAATTCTAGGGATTGTCAACTCCATGCCCCAAACGATGCACAACACAGCTAGTAAAGTGGCAGAATTGAGATTCAAGCAATGGCTTCAAGAACATATATTCTTTTTTAAAATGTACTTTTTTGTTTCTTTTTTTGATTCCTCAGAGATCCCTACTCTGAACATATATTCTTACATTACAAAGAAACTGGGTCATGTAAGAGTACAACCAAGAGAAAAACATTGTTTGTTATTATATTATAATGTTATGGAAATGGAGGTTCAATTAGCATAGAGATTATAAACTCCTCTTCAAGATTGACATTATCTTATACTGAAGTCAGAGTCTCTCCCAATCTTAGTTTATCAACTCAATTCTTGATAACCTATTTTTAGCTTCAGTACTTACAGATATTGTCTTAAGCAACATTGTTGCTTAAGCTCCTGCTTTAATTAGCCAATTCCAAAAAACTCCCACAAAAAAAAAAAACAAGGAAATATGGTATTTGCAATGGGGTGTTTCAACCAAGAAGGGTCTTTAAGCGCAACACTCAAAAGCTTAGACATCAGGATTAAGTTAATTTAGGGCAAATTCAACCTTATAGTCAACAAATAAGTGTATTTCACTTTATATTAAGTTTGTTATTTAAAAGTATTAAAATCAGCTTCTAAATGTAGATATCCATCCCCCAAACAGATGCTTCTTCAAAATAGGAAGAACACAAATTTTAGTAGGAACTCACATATTCCCTTGCAGAGTCAGAAACCCAAACATATCAGCAATCAGGCAAGTAGGTAAATGAGGAAGTATAATTCATAATAAATGGACAGCAAAACCGATGAGTCAAATTAGACATTTTGACTATAAAGCGACCAAACGCCTCTCCCCAAAAACCAAAAGCCAAAACCTTTTCAAATATACAGCAACTGAATCAGACGGTAATTTTGGCTTTAAAAATCTACAATATTCTTGGTAATGGTAGAAATGATTTATCTGGTAGGTTAAAGTTAGGTATCTATCATTCCACTTAACATCATTTACCAAATGCTGCATTTCAGTAATGGAGCTGTCAGTTTATTCTGATGGTAATGAAAAACAGGTTTTAACGTGAATAAGCCCTGGGTCCACCAGAAAATAACAGTGAATCAAGAGGACCTGAGGTTTATGCAGTTTAAGGTAACTCTGTAGATTAAATTTCCACCCTCCAGTCCTGAGAGCTGTGGTGTACACACTCAGTCCGAATACGTTGTTGAGCATACAGGACAGTAATTTCCGACACTGCAGGTAACTCCTGCACAAACTCTTCATTCAAGTTGCTGGCTTCTGCTCAAGTACCCATCCCTAGTCCACATGCCCTAGAAAAACACAGGAACCAGTTCGGGACGTAGTTATCCATCCAGCACCCCACGCTCCTCCCCAAGACTATCCTCCTGTCGTCCTAGCTCAGTGGGGCCCAGCCCACTACAATCCAGCTCCCGCTCTCCGAACTTCCCCCGCCCACTCCCCCCACGTGACCAGGACCCTCCCAACCGCCGCTTCGAGTTCCACCAATCAGCAACCACCTCCGCCCAGAATCCGGGACCTGGCGCTCCTCTTTCAAAAAGGCAGCTTAATCCTCCCGCCCTCAGCCACGCCCCCTTTCCGCTTCCCCGCCCCGCCGGTCCCTCCCACTTCCCTCAATTCCCTGCTCCCCTCTTCCCCTCCGGTGGTGCCCTCCCGCTCCCGGGCTTCGCCCCGCCCCACCAGGGGCAGCGCGCTCGCTCTCTTCTCGCGAGATCTGAGCGTCCCCGCCGCGGCCGCCGGGCTCCCCCTCCCGTCTTCCCACCTCCCTCCCCCGGCATCTCTCACTCTCCGGCTCTCCTCCCTCCTTCCTCCCCCCTCCACCCTCTGGGCCGGATCTCGTCTCGCTCAGGCGGAGGAGGAGAAGGAGGAGGAGGAGGACGACGTTCGGCCTGCGCAGTGAGATGTTTGTCCGTCGCCGCCGCCGCCGCCATCGCGGAGGAGCGCGATAAAGGGAGCAGAGCCGGGCGTGAGGGGGACCCTGCGGAGCCACCGCGCCAGCGCAGCCCCCCAGCCGCGTCGGAGCAGCCGGAGCGCGAGCCGCCGCCGCCGCCCCCGCCGCGGCTGCCCAGGGGCCGGCCAGCTCCCTAGCCTTGCCCGGGGGCCGCGCCGCCCCCAGCGTCGCCCCTCGCCTGCCTGCCCGCCTTAAATGTGACACCGGCGTCGCGGAGCGCGACCTGAAGCCGCCGCCGGGGAGGGGACGAGCACCATGTCGAATCTGAGCAAAGGCACGGGCAGCCGGAAGGACACCAAGATGCGGATCCGGGCCTTTCCGGTGAGTCTCTCCTCGGCATCCGGGACCCCGGGGCCGGGGGCCGGGCCGAGAGCCGCACGCGAGGCCCGGGCTGAAGTCCCCCAACAGGCCGCAGGCCCGGCCTCCCCTCCCCCACGCTCGCCGGCCGCGGGGCGCGAGCCTTCCCGGCAACCGGGCAGCGCGGGGCCCAGGCGCGGCCGCCCTCCCGGGCCGTTCCCCGCGCCGGGAGTCTGGGCCTGGCGCCGCGCCCCCGTCCGGGAGTTGCTCCTTCAGCTGCTCCACGGGCGTCGGCTGCGGCCGGGGCCCCTCGGCCGCCCCACGCCTCCCCACGTTGCCGGGGTTGTAGGCCCAGGCTCCGGCGCTGTTAGCAGCGGCGAAGTCCTCCCTGTGTGGGGCGTGTGTGGAACTTTTCACGTGGGGTTTCGTTACACTTTCAAAAATTACCCAGTCTGGCTTGTAGGGTGATGAAGGGGCTGCCCTTTCTGCTCCCCTCCCCAGGCAGGGCTGTGCCACCATCCTGCCCCCGAAGCAGTGACAGTGGTTCCACGGAATGCTCAGTGGTCATAAACTAGTAACATTGGGTGTATTTATAGCGTCTTTCATCCTACAAGCCTCCTAAGCACTTTACAAACTTGTGCAGGATGGCCTCGCCACTCGGAGGAAGGCCGGGTGGGAGGAAGCAACAGAGAACAAACCGGACAATTGGTTCTCCATTTCTCAGCCTTGGGAGCCCAAAGAATGAGTGTAGTCGCCTTGCAGAGTTGCTTTCTTTCATCACTTTCAGTGACAGCAAACGTGTTCTGCTCAGAAACCTTTTCCTTTTTGGCATTACGTTGAGTCGTACCCTTGTGGTTAGTATATAGGGTATAACTTTGAGTGTCATATCTGGTTCGTCCACTCTATGGCAAGCAATTAAAATGTATTGTTGTTAACAAACTGGACATACTTGCCTATGTCGCTACAATATAAGGCGTACGTCAAGACAGACGAACTAGCAATCGGACAGAAGATTTTAAAAAGCAAAATTAGAGAAAGATCTTGGTCTTCCTTCTTAGATTCATGAATACTTCGTATGATGTGCAGGCGAAAGAGGGAGGTTTGTTGTCACTTTTTAAAGAGTGCTTTTCCTGAAGTGCAGTTGCGTGAGAAAAGACATATTAATATGATTTCCCCAGTCGAGTCAAGTAATTTAGTCTCAGAGAACATGAGGACCTCTCTGAATTCCTAAAATTTAGAGGGATACAGCTCATGCAGAATTCTGAAATTGCAAGAACATAAATACTAAAATCAGTGTGCGGAAACTTCTGCTTTGTGTAAATAGGTACGATGTATTTAGGAGAATTAAGTGTTTTGATAATTAAAGATTTTTGGAATGTTTCAAACTTTTTTCTAAGTAAACGTGAGAAATGTTGACAAGTAAGTACTAATGAAGCTCAGTAGTATGTTTTCCCTTATAATTGGGCACAGAGCTGGGTTATGAATTTGTGATTAATATTAATTTTCCTACTAAATTCGGACCACTTTAGAGTTTAGAATTACTTAGAATTTTATGAAGTTAATAGTTTTATACAACAGATTTTCTTTTTTTTTTTTTTTTGTGACAGTATCGCGCTTGTTGCCCAGGCTGGAGTGCAATGGCGCTATCTCAGCTCCCGGCAACCTCCGCCTCGTGGGTTAAAGAGGTTCTCCTGCCTCAGCCTCCTGAGTAGCTGGGATTACAGGCATGCGCCACCACACCCGGCTAATTTCGTATTTTTAGTAGAGACGAGGTTTCTCCCTGTTGGTCAGGCTGGTCTCGAACTCCCAACCTCAGGTGATCCACCCACCTCGGCCTCCCAAAGTGCTGGGATTACAGGCGTGAGCCACCGCGCCCGGCCTATACAACAGATTTTCTGGGAGTGTTTGCGGCCTTACACTACTCAATTCTTGAAGTCTCAAACGTTCTGAGTAAGATTTTTTGCTAAAATGTGGAGGAAACTCAAATTTGACATCAACTCACTCAAGTTAGTGGCATTCTGATTGACCAGCTGTACGTTCATCTATGTGTAATCAAACTCTTTGACCACTTCAGGTTTCCCTGCTCTTGCCTGTTTTGCCATCATTTAATTTGTTCAGTAAATATTGAATATTATGTGCCAGGCACTGTTCTGGGGGTCTGTCAGGATAACTAGAAAGACCGAGATCCCTGCCTTCTGGAGCTAATATTGTTGGGGAGAAGAGGTGGGAGAGAATTTGATTATTCCTTTAGCTGACCAGTATAATAACGTTGTGTGATACGTTACCACATAATTCTGGAACTTAATTTTTTTTTTTTTTAGCTTCGTTATGATTATGAGCTAATTTGGACCCATTCTATGAGGTTTGCAGGTTTTTCTGAAAACCTTATATGAAGTAAGTGACTAGTTTTGATATTCAGTAGTTAATAGCTGCTGATTTCTAAAATAATTTTTCATTACTGTTTAATAAGTATTAATAACATTCGTAAGTGGTTCCCATTGAAAAGAACTATTATAGTTTATGACCCTTTGTTACAAATATGTATGTATCTCAGTGGTAGGGTATTTCATAGTTTTATCTTGTTAACCGTGTGCTTATGGACCTTCAGAATTCCTGTCTTCCAGATTAGCAGTCTTGTACATGACTACAGACTGCATGAGTTGCTAGTCAAAAGTAGTTAATGCATAGTATGCCATAAGGAAAAAATATGGCTGGGCGCAGTGGCTCACGCCTGTGATCCCAGCACTTTGGGAGGCAGAGGCAGGTGGATCACCTGAGGTCAGGAGCTTGAGACCAGCCTGGCTGACATGATGAAATCCCATCTCTACTTAAAATACAAAAAAATTAGTGGGGCATGGTGGTGGGTGCCTAGTAATCCCAGCTACTTGGGAGGCTGAGGCTGGAAAATCGCTTGAACCTGTGAGGCTGAGGTTGCAGTGAGCTGAGATCACGCCATTGCACTCCAGCCTGGGCAACAAAAGCGGAACTGTCTCAAAAAAAAAAAAATTGTTTATAGTTATACATATGTACATCCTTAATTGTTTATGGATCCACATATGTACATATTTTAAAATTACTGTATTTTACATCTGTTGTTTGGATATATAGTTACTATAATTTAAGGGAAACCGTAGTTTCACCAAAAATCTCAAGCACTCGGCTGGAGAAGGTGGTTCACACCTTCACACCTGTAGTCCTAGCATTTCGGGAGAGGCAGGCCGGGCGGATCACCTGAGGTTAAGAGTTGGAGACCAGCCTTGTAAACCCCTGTCTCTACTAAAAATACAAAAATTTGCCAGGTGTGGTGATAACACACCTATAATTCCATCTACTCGGGAGGCAAAGGCACGAGAATCATTTGAACCTGGGAGGCAGAGGTTGCAGTCAGCCGAGATCATGCCATTGTACTCCAGCCTGGACAACAGAGTGAGACTCTATCTCATAAAAAAAAGAAAAATTGTGTTTAAGGTGGACAACATGATGTGTTGATACATGTATACATTCTGACATTACTACCATTGAGCTAACACAAAATCACCTTTTTTTTTTTTTTTTGTGAGGTGGAGACTTGCTCTGTAGGCCACGCTGAGGTGCGGTGGCACGATTTCAGCTCCCTGCAACCTCTGCCTCCTGGGTTCGAGCTCTTCTTCTGCCTCAGCCTCCCGAGTAGCTGGGATTACAAGCATGCGCCACCATGCCTGGCTAGTTTTTGTATTTTTAGTAGAGACAGAGTTTCACCATTTTGGTCAGGCTGGTCTTGAACTCCTGACCTCCTGATCCGCCCACCTTGGCTTCTCAAAGTACTGGGATTACAGGTGTGAGCTACTGCGCCTGGCCAATAGTTCTGTTTTTTTTGTCTGTGTGATGAGAATAATTAAGGTCTACTTCCTTAGCAAATTTAAAGTATATAATATAGTATTATTAACTATTCTTACTGTGCTGCACATTTGATCTCCACAACTTATTCATCTTACAACTTGTACCCTTTGATCAAAATCCACCCCCCCATTTCTTTCATTCCCCAGCCTGGGCCACAGAGCAAGACTATTTTAAAAAAAATAAAAATAAAAAGTCTCAAGCACTCTTCTCAGATTGTTTTACAAAATTAACTCGTAGAAAAGTATAGAATTATGTTTTGAGATTGTTTTGTTTTCATTCCAAATAGAGTGGTAATTGAACTTACTGGATATTTTATAGATACTACTCCAGATAAATTTCCATCAATAATATCAGATTCTTTTTAGTGTTTTGAGTGCATTTTTTTTTTCAGGCTAGAGTGCAGTGGCATGATCTCGGCTCACTGCAGCCTCCACCTCCTGGGTTCAACCGATTCTTGTGTCTCAGCCTCCCGAGTAGCTGGGACTACAGGTTTGCACCACCACATCTGGCTAATTTTTGTATTTTAAGTAGTGATGAGGTTTCGCCATGTTGGCCAGGCTGGTCTTGAACTCCTGATCTCAGGTGATCCGCCCACCTCTGTTTCCCAAAGTGCTGGGATTATAGGTGTGGGCCACCGCATGCAGTCTTAGTGCATATTGTAAGTATACCTTCATCATTGTCTGTAGAAGTTATAATACACAGTTTAATGCACAATTTGCATTTTTAAGTAGACCTTTTCCTAGAAATTCTTTTTAAGATGGAAGACAATAAGGAAGTTTCTGTTTTTGTAAGCTGTTGACAAAGGGAAAGTTTATTCCAGTTTATAAGCTTTCTTGCATTGCACAAAGTATATTGTTTCACATCTTTTTGATAATGTTTAAACTTAAACTTTTTATTTGTATGCAAAGGAACAACAAGGACCACAAAACTTTTTAAAGAAAGGAGGCAGTAATTGTGAAACTCCTGGAAATAATGTGGGTCTGGATCAAATAATTCTGCCCCAGGGAGTCTCTTTTTACTCCTGGGCTTTGTTCCACCATGTAGGATTAGTTGCTGTCAGGTAAATCTTTTATTATCTTTATCTTTGAAACGTGATTTCTTACCATTTTTACTGTATGGGGTTTTGTCCACATGGGTTTGATGAGCTTGATTAGAATTGGAGGGGTTATATTTGAATGAAAATGCTGTCCTCTCCTCTTGTCAAACAGTAATGAAGCCTTTCTTGGCCTAGCCTTCCGAGTTTGGGAAACCCGTTATGAAGGTGAGTGTCTCCAGAATGTAATCAGGCTCTTAAGATCTCTACCTTGGGGTCCTGGAAGTAGCTTCAGTTAGTTTGTAAGAAGCTTGCTAACTCAGCATGAGAAAGAGTGTTATGATGAAATGCCCACTCCCTGATACTAGATGAACTCCACCTGTGTAGCATGGCCAGCAACTGTTTGGAAGTGATTTTTGGCTGGAACAGACAGAGAGACTCCCATTAGTGAAAGAGTTTTATGTTCATTTGTGATATACTTAACAGGAAAGAGTCTAAGGGCAAATGGGTACAGTTAATCTTTTTTTTTTTTTTCTTCGAGCTACAGAAATGTTTGCTAGATTTGAGGGAACAGCTTCTATCTTCATAGTGGGTTTCTCTTTGTTAGGGAAGGTAGTTGTTGCTACCTGGACTGGTACATAGAGGAAAGCTGGATGGTAGTCTTGCAGATCACACAGAGTAGAGAATTCATTATAAATTCGTTTTTCATTTTTCATGTTATGAAACAAGGTAAAACAGATTCATTAAAGTGTTACACTTAAACTGATACTGTTTATAGTTTTGGGACAGCCAGTATTGTCATAGCTGTTAGTACCCCTCTGACTTTAGAAGTTAGAAAAATAAAAGCATACAGTTGTTACTAACAAAGTATTTATTTTGCCTTGTCTTTCTAGATAGCAATTCAGAGGAACCTGGAAAATTATTCGTTCCAATATTGAATAAGACACTATTTAAGTAATATGAAATATAATGTAAAAATTTGGCTTTTCAAGTAATACATAAATCACAAACTTGATTCAGACAAATTAGAGAATGCTTCATTTGTTTGTACATCATTCATTAAATGAAGTTAAGGAATGAAAGCATTTGTCCAGTTCAGGAAGATTATATGATTAAGGCTAGAAAAAGTGGTATGCCTTTTCGTTATATTATACATTGGGAGACTTCAGAGGTAATTTTTTGTTATTTTCATTCCAGAGTACATGGATGCTCTTAAGTAGTTTTGTTAGGTTTATATAAAAGTTACTAGACAATTTGTAGTTTTAAATAGTGCAACTTTTTAAGAAAGTACTTCTTGTTAGCCCATTGTAAGGTCAACAAAATGTAAAGGTATTACTAGTAAGAACAAATCACTGAGTTAGCACATGAATTACAATTAGTTATTAGTCTATCCGTGTTTTGTGAAAACTATTCAACCACAGTCTGTTAAAGCAATAAATTTATTTTAGTAACTTTTCTAGTTATAACAATGATGTATATTCCTGGTAGAAAAATTGATAATTACCTAAATGTATAAATAGGGAAATAAAAAAAATCACCTGTAATCCTAGCCCTTGGAAACAACATTAACATTTTCATGTGTTTTTGGAATTTTGATTTCATACTCTTGGCTGAACACACAGTAAAATTAAGATAATCATTGTATATGGTGCTGTTAAAAAATTTCTTACTGTAATTTTTGAAAACATAGTTTTTCATAACTATCATACTTTACTTCAGTTTGCTTAGCTGTTTCCCTATTGCCAAATATTTCGGTTGATTCCAGGGAGTCCATATTTTTTCTATTAAAGAAGATTGCAACTGTGACTATTTAGACACATAAATATTTGAGCCCATCTCTGATTATGGAATTAGTGAGCTGAACATAACTGAAATATATTACCTAATTGACCTCCATAAAGGTAATAATAATAGCTAACACTTTCTAAATGCTTATCATGTACTCTGCATGTCTAAACTTACTCATTTGAGCAACTCTATAGAATACTACTATTATCTGTTCTACAGATGAGGCTTTGCAAGGCTAAATAATTTGCTTAAGATATTCTTCCAAGTGGCAGAACTAGGATTCTGACCCAAGCAATCTGGCTCTGAAGTGGGCACTCTTAAGAATTAATTGTATTTCCCAAGGTTGTATCAATTTAACTTCTGTGTAGCAGTGTCTTACTCAACATAATGTATGTTTAATTTTATAGGTGAAAAAAATAGTACTTTAATGCTTTAATTTGCATTTCTTTGACTACTTAGGAGAACAAAACTGTGAATAGTCTAGAGAATTTTCATGTACTTTTGCACTGGAGTATTCAACATATGAATATAGGGATGTGACTAAAAAGTAAAGAGACTGAAAGCATCGTAGTTAAGAGTGTGGGCTTGAATACCAGCTCCATGTCTTTCTAGCTGCATCACCTTTTTTTTTTTTTTTTTTTTTTTTGAGACAGTCTCGCTCTGTCACCCAGGCTGGAGTGCAGTGGTGTGATCTTGGCTCACTGCAGCCTCCGCCTCCCAGGTTCACGCCATTCTCCTGCCTCAGCCTCCTGAGTAATTGGGACTACAGGTACCTGCCACCACACCCGGCTAATTTTTTATATTTTTAGTAGAGACAGGGTTTCACCGTATTAGCCAGGATGGTCTTGATCTCCTGACCTCGTGATCTGTCTGCCTCTGCCTCCCACAGTGCTGGGATTACAGGCGTGAGCCACCGCTCCAGCCTCTAGCTGCATAACCTTTAACAAGTTACTTCTTGTAGTGTCAGTTTTCCCCTGTGTAAAATGAGACTGCTAATAAGACCCACCTTACAGGTTTGTTGTGTGGTAAATAAAGCTTTAAAATAGAACTTAGCAAATAGTTAACTATTGTTATACCAATATTTAGCCATGATTAGGCCAATATTAAAAATTGGATGTTATTTTTGCAAGCAGTTACATTGAATGCCATACACTTATTTGAGCGGTCCTGTCATATTATTGTACAACTTCTAGAACTTAAGTTTTGAAAAGCCTACAGAGCCAGTTTTGTGAATCGTGCCAAGAAAGCATTCTCAAAGGATATGGGTTTAGTACCACTGGGACACTTAAAGAATCCTGTTGGCTCTTGAGGGGTGGCTTCAAAAACAGAAGTTCCTATATGATTCACACATAATCCTTGGAATAAGTGTGTAACCTCTCGTAACTTTATTGAAGGAGTAAACACTCATTTGGTTTGCATGTTCTGTAATATGTACGTTAAATGTTCATCTAAAAACATATCTAGTTTTTCTTTTTTCCTTCCTTTCCTCCCTTACTCCTCCTTCTCCTCCCCCTCCCCCTCCTTTTTTCCCCCACTCCTGAACTAGGTTGTGGTCCCTGTCCAAATCTTACACTAGACACCCTTTTGTACCCACACAGCATTTAGCAGAGTATGGGTGGTTAGTGAATGATTGATTAAATGAGAAACTAGTCCTCTAAGCCAAACCATAGTAATTGATAAATTCAGTAAGTCAGTGCAAATAGTGCTCTGAAATGTTTGAAATTTTTTAGCTCTAAGTGAAGCCTTAAGATGTAGTAGTGTGTCATTAAAGATCTTGTGGCACTTTCTGTATGTAGCAGGATAGTCAGCCTAGTCTCCTGGAAAAATGAGTTGCAATTGTCAGTGACCCTGAATTGGGAGTCAGAAGGCTTGGTCTGTGGTCCAGTCTTTCTGTTTACTAGCTGTGCTCTACATTTCACTTCCTACACCATGACTCCCCTTCACATCTCATCCCTTTCTGTCACACTGTTAAATTGTACACTCTGGTCCCCTATTTCTCTTGCAGATTAATTTCCCTGTATCTTCAGCCTATTCCTAAAATTCTCTTGATTTCTTTCCACCTGAAACGTGGCTTTGCCCTGAGGATGCAGGTTTATCTTTTTGAATTGAGGCTTTTATTTTTCTTATAGTCCTTGAATCATTGGGCCCAGATGTGGTTTATTGCCATGTTCATCATCTTTTTTGGCTTGAGAATTACTCTGCTGCTCTCTCCCTATGACCATCTGACTTCCTGAACTCATGCTTCCTCAGTCATTGAGGAGTTTAACACCTTCCTCACAGATACTATGTTAATACATTCCTCACAGATATGTCTGGCCTCTATCTTAATTTTGTTCATTGCCTGTGGAAGTCATTTGTTTATTCAATTTAAAATACATTTATTGTGTGTTGCTGCTATGGGTCAGGTACTGGATCTGCAGTGGCAATCAGACAGGCTTGTATTGCAGGGATCTTCAGGCTGTCTTAGAGCTTGTCATCCTACTGCTTTAAAAATCTTCCATCTCCAATATTACATTCTATCCTAGCTCTTCTGTTTGTTAGATGTAGGACTTTGAGCAAATCACTTAGTGTCTTGTCTGTTTCTCTCTTTTGTAAAAAGGAAAAAATGATGATACCTACCTCATAAAATTGTTTTAAAGATAGAGTTAATACATATAAAGCTCTTTAGAATAGTGCTTGGCACATACTAAGCATTATAAATAAATTCAAGCTGTTATTATTTAATTATTCTATCTTGTTACTTGGTTCCTTGTCACATTAATGTGCCCTTTGATCTCAGGAAGACCCTTTCATTCTCCCAAACCATGGTGCTTTCACTTCCACCTGTGTTACCAGTTGCCCCTTTCTTACTACCTCCCCAGAACAAGGCCAGAAATAGCAGCAGAAAGTATCTTGGATCTTTCTACCTGTTTGCCCCCACTGAACTTATTTTCTAGCTGCTCCTGGAGAAAATTACAAGACAGTGGTCTCTAATTTAGCTGGACTCTCTTTGCCTCTGAGCAGTTTGTTTTGTGTCTCCGGTCAACTTCCTCTCCCCTTTCTTGCCTGAGCTATTCCAAACTTTAATCATTGTCCTTAAGCTCTCTATTGAGAATTCTCCTACTGCTCTTCAAGAAACCTAACTACTACATCACTGTGAAAAAGAATGTAATTAGGTGAAAGTTCAAAGTTCTTTCAGCATTCTTCCCTTTCAATTATATTATTTAATCTGCATCTTTATTCATTCTCAACTCCTTCCCTCTGGTCTCAGTGAAGATGTCTTTTCCCTGTCTTCTGCATTATAGTAACTACCTCCTTTCACAGCCAAGATTCTTGAGAGAGGAGTCTGTGTTTCCTTTTTTAGAGCATAATTTTCTTGAGGCCTCAGTCTTTTTTATGACTTTGATCAGTACGGCAGTATGCACCCAGCATATAGTACACAATGTTGAATAAAGGAACTAACAGACTCTTTAAGTTTGTTTCCTCCTCTTTAAGATGAGAACTACAGTAGTCTTTCACAAATTGTGAGGATTAAATGAAATCGTATCAGAAAATGCTTTCTACTAGTGATATCACCAAGACATTTAAAAGAATTTCCCAATGATAAAATCAAAATTTTCAACTATAATTCTGTTTCGTGTAGGGCAGTTATTTTCAAACGTTTACAGGGAGCCTGGAGGGTGTCTAGGACCAGGAGGCCTAGGAAGTGTTAAGTAGAAAGCTTCCAGATCTCCCTCTGTGGTTCTTAAGAGCAGCTCCTGTGTTACCATTTGTATGTGGGGTTCTGTACAAGATTTCATTTTAAGAAATTCTGTTTACCATTGCTTTAAAATCACTAGTTATTAATGAATCTTTTTTAAAGATGAGGAGAATACTATTTGCTCAACTTGATTACGGTCAATAGGAAATTGAGAACTGATCCTATAGTTGCCTTAACTCCTAATCCAAGTCTGCTGCTACTAGACAGTATTCTGTTTTTTTAAATTCGGTTTTAAAATTGGAAGTGTTAACTAAGCAAAACTTCCTAATTTGACCTCCATTTAGTACTTGTAATCATTGAGAAAGGAATGGACCCAGATTTACTCTTTAAATGAGAAACGTTACTGCTGAGCAGATGAATAAAACGACTTCAAAGGGGAATTTTTACCTACTTTAAGAAAATACAAGATTTCTTAGCAATACTTTTTTTATAAAAGCAAGCCATCACTGCTAAGAGGAATTCTTTGACATATGTGTTTGTAAGTCATTCTTACCTAGAACAGCTCTTAACTGAGAAACTCTTAGCCTCTTCTGTTTGCCCTGTCCACTCCAAAGTAATGGTGAAAAATTCCTTTTTCTTTTTCATCTCCAATTCCTTTCCATTTCCGCTAGAGGTTGCCTTATAAGATTGGTAACAACTTGTTGGATGTCTGACTTGTGGTAGGCTGTTTTAGATACTTTGAACTAATTATCTGAAATCCCCAAAACAATTTTAAGTATGATGTTGTTACTCTTGTTTTAAATCTATTTGGGTCTCAGGGAGGACTAGTAAAATATTTATGATATTACATATACAGCTAGAGAAGGGCAGAGTTGGGATTCAAATTCCAGGTATGTCTGACTGAAAAGTTCATGTTGTTTTCATTATACAGAAAATTAATTCTAAGGTTACCTTTTTAATTATTAGCCAGGGGCAGATCTGGGGACCCTGAAGCTTATACAGTGCACTACTCTCTTTACAAAAAGAATCTCTCTCTTTACAAAAAGAATCTAACTTTAGGTTCCAGGCGTTGGAAGGAGACTTCGTAAGCTTCCTTTGTAAGCTTAAGTAATGGCTTTAAGTAAATGGACCATTTATAAAAGGAAAAACCTTGGAAATGTGCATTGTTCAGTAACATTTGAATATATAACTTGTTTAAGGGGACTGTAGTGTGTATTGACTTGAATAAAGCAGTCAAAAGCATAACCTGTAAGAAAGGCTTGTTATTACTAGTTGACCTATTTATGAGTTAACACTTTGCTACTCTAAATTGTAAGGCTGACTACACACATTAAAAAAAATTGGTTAATAGAAATCTAAGTGTATACTTAGCAAAAAGTGATTCCTTGAAGTTAATAATGTTGAAAATACTTCAATTTTTAATTTTTTGTCGCTTAAGAGTATACTAAAGTGATAGATTAAACAGTAAAATGTATTGGAAATACAAGGATTAAATTCCCTAGTAATAATTTACTACTTTTGGTGTATGCAAATGAGACATGAAAGCAATATGCTTTTTTGATTAATGCTCTCACTAGCCAAATAATAATTTGCGTGCTCTTATTTACGTTAGTATTTTAATTTTTAAGCACTGAAAGTGACTCCTGTAATCTTTTTGTGGTGCTATAACAAAATCCTGCAGACTGAGTAATTTATAAAGAACAGAAATGTATTTTCTCACACTTGTGGAGGGTGGGAAGTTCAAGATCAAGGTGCTGCAGGTTCTGCTGTCTCATGAGGGCTGCTGTCTGCTTCCAACGTCTTGATGCAGTTTCCTCTCAGAATCCTTTGGTGGGGAGGAATCCTGTATCTGCACATGGCAGAGGTAGAAAGGCAAAAAAGTAAACTCTGTCAGCCTCTTTTATAAGGCCACCTAATCCCATTCACAAGGGTTCTAGCGTTATGAGTTAATCACCTCCTGAAGACCCTACCTTTTTTTTTTTTTTCTGACTCTAACCCAGGCTGGATTGCAGTGGTTTGATCTTGGCTCACTGTAGCCACGCCCTCCAGGGCTTAATGGATTCTTTCACCTCAGCCTTCTGGGTAGCTGGGACAACAGGTGCAGGTCAGCAGCTATTTTTTTTCTTTTCTTTTTGTAGAGACAGGGTTTCACTATGTTGCCCAGGCTAGTCTGGAACTACTGGGCTCAAACGATTCCATGCACTTTGGCTTCCAAAAGTGCTAGGATTACAGGCGTGAGCTATTGCACCTGAATTACCATACCTTTTAATACTGCTAAATTGACGATTAAATTTCAACATGAATTTTGGAGGAGACACAGACATTCAAACCATGGCAGAGACTTTTGAGAGAATCTGTTCTTTCTTGCACAGATGAGGAACAGAGGTCTAGAGAAAGTGGTTTACCAAGGGATACACTCCTGATTTGAATTTATGGAAGAACCATGACCAGAAGCTTGATTTCTGGTTAAAAGCTCTTTCGCTTTAGCAGACTGAAACAAACATGTAGCCGTAGTAACTCAGTGTTAACACTGGCCTATTTAATTATACAATGGTTTCTCAGTATTGAGCACTCTGATGATTTGAGTTGACATGGTACTCTGGAGGGACACTCAGCTTAGGACCCTTGAACTCCTTCATTGCGCAGTGTGATCTCGGATAACCTCCTTAGCCTCAGTTTCTTCATTGTAAAAGGAGGAGGTTTTACCTTGGGGTTACCTTAGGCTCATTCTAGCTCCAAAAATTTCAGTAAAAGACAATTGTGTTTATACATAAATCTAGGCACCAACTACTAGTGTTTTCCTGTGGCCTTTGAAATATTTTGTGTGATGTTGCAAGAATTACCTACTTTTTTAGTCTTAGATTTTTCTTTAAACTACGAATGGTATATTTCAGTGATGATGGTTAAGTTCCAATGTGAAGCAGTGGGAAAGTTAGCTGTGTTCTTGTGTGCATTTTTTTGGTGAGTTGACAGTTGCAGGAAAGTTTTAAACAGACTTATAGCAGATTTTTGTAACAATTTTATGTCATAGATCTTTTGCTGTCATATCTTATTCGATTACAGTTAGAGTCATTCAAAGACGGTAAACTATGGCAGTTCAGTATTTTGTATGTTTTTTTCCTTTCCCTTTGGGTTATGTGTAATTGATTTAGGTACAGTCAATTTGTCATTGTCTTACAGTTTATAGAGTTTTTATACATTATCATAAAAGAATGTGTAAAGAGTAATTTTATATACGTGACCCATGTATAAATAGTAGTGTTAAATAGTATAAATAGTAGTGTTTTGGATTTCATAGTATATTGGGAAATACAACAAATTTTATAGTGTTGATTTTAGATATAATCACTCATTTTCTTAATACAGAGGGTCTGTAAGTGTGATGTCTGAATTCTAGTTATGATGACTACTGTGTTTTTTGGATAAAATGTGTTTAAGGGAGTCCTGTAACATCTCTTTTTTTATGGGTAAAAATAGCACCAATCGTAGAACAGTGACAAGCTTTTTGCCTCAACGAGAGTACTTACATTATTGTATCTTACTTGTTGTGATCATCATCACATTTTGAAATGTTATACATACTTTTTTTTCCCATATATGTGAAAGTCATTCACAGATATAGTTGAAAGAGTTGTTAGTACTTTTAGCTCAATTGCTCTGTGACTTAAATGCACTTAAACAGGCTAATCTGGAAGCTTGACCTTGTGTCTTTGAAAAAATTGTTTCAAATTTCCCAGATTCTCAAATTGAGTTTTGGATAGCCTACATATGTTGAGGACTGAAATGCAAATCATAATTGAACCTTCTGTTGAGGATTTAACTTTCTCATTATGAATGTTACTGTTCTGTAATTTAATGATATTAGAGCCCAACTGAATTTTGATCAGGTTGTGATTTCATGGAATTGTCCCATGCTGCTGTGCTTTTCTAATTGATAATCTTTTTTTTTCTTTTTCCTTGACATCAGCTCTTTTTTTGGCAGCACTCCTCCACTCCCATCTGTTCTCCACTGTAACCAGAGAAACCAGTTAACCAAACATCAGTTTACATTCAGTTTTAAGTCACTAATCAAGGCTATATGTCTCTTCTGCATGGGCAAGGAAGAAACAAATAAACATATTTATTGAGCAAGTGCTGTGTGCCAGATGCTTTCGCAGACTTTCTTAATTACCCCACAGTTCACCGTCTCACATTTCTCTGGCCAGGAGCAAATGAGGAAAGTGAGCTTTGAAAGGTTAATTTGTTCAAAGTCTGTTTGAATGTGTCCCGCTGGTCTGTTTTCTCAAAGCTTGGATCTTTGGCTGTGTTTTTGATGGTTGATGTTGCTTAAGGAATAACTGATGGATAAATGGTATTATTGCAGATGTCATAAGTAATTGTATACTGGTTGGTCATCAAATAAGACTCCTTATCGTTAACTGCAAATGGACTGTATTCAGATCATATTTTTTGAATATTATCTATACACTGTGCTGTGCATTGTAAGGGATACACTAACATAAAGGAAGAGAGACCTTATCTACTCTGAGGTGCTTATAGTTTGGAGGGAGCTTCCTTATCTGATTTAAAAAATACTGCCATTCCTCAGATACTTGTACCAAAGCTTTTTTTTTTTTTTTTTTTTTTTTTTGAGGCTGGAGCTTGAAATTAAGATCAAGTATTTTCGCTGTTTATTTTTTTTCTAGCTGTGTCATTCTGAATTGCCTGGAATTTCAAATTTTCACCCTTTCCCCCACCCACCCTGTTCTAAATTTTTTCTTGTAGAAAATTATTCACAGAGGACTAAAGACTTCTTGTCCTTTGTATGTAGTAGATGTTAAGAATTCACTTCTTTTCATTTTAGTTTTAATTTGTCTCATGATGTAGTTTTCTCTCTTAGTAATCACAGAACCTTCAAGATGTGTAAGTATATAATTGACATGCTTTCAAATTCAGGCATTTCGAAGGTTACAAATCAGAAGTAACGTAAATGAACAGATTTTGCTTTAAAGAAAACAAAGACCGTTACAGACTTATTTTTGTTATTGATACTTTACTGATGAGGAAATTGTAATCCTGGATTGGAGGGAGGTAAGGAGGCAAAGATCGCTTTTAAAAATTAAATTCTTGACTTGGTTTTTAAAAGTCTCACTAAACTATATGCATTTAAGAATCCTTAATTATATCTTTCCTTTAAAAAAGCTTTTGTTTCTTTTCCTGCTGAATGAATTTACTTTGCTTGCTGATCATTTTGTAACTTGGCCTTCTTGGGGAAGGGTCCTGTGTACATCTAATAATTAGGTAGCAAATATTATATGTTTGTATATGTAGATGATAAATGTGTGTGCAGTTTATTGTTTTGCTGAAGCATTGGTTGCTAGATCCCTTAGTGTATTTGCAGTTATTGCAACTTAATCAGTTTTATCAATGGGATTAAAGCCCTGCTAAAATAATTTAGAATGTTACTTTAAAAGAATGTTACTACTCTTTAAAAAACACATTAATACATAAAGTTAGAGCCTTTAAATTTTATTGTTCCTGGAATGAAGTATAGCCTAAAGTTTTTATTGTTAACATACTGATGAGGTGAGAGTTGAACATTTAGTCATTTAAAAAAATTTTCAGTAGCAGTTAGTGTTGCTTCTGGTCAGGGATGGGCAAGTGGAAAGATTAAAGTTCATTAGTAACAACATTATTTTGCCAAGGCTGTTGACGTGTATTTGATGCCAAGACCCCATCATGTGTATGTATTAATCTGCACTTGAAGTCCATTCCATTTGATATGTAGTTTTTGGACTTGTTTGTTTTAGGGAAAGATTGTAGCTTATTGATCCGCTTCTGAAGGGCCTATTTCGCCTGCCATTTTTTTCCCAGTTAATATTTATTAGTAAAATTAATGATTAAGCAGCCTTCTGAGTGAGGCCTTTAGTTAGGTGAATGGGAAAAATCTGAAAATATTGCTTGATGTAAAATTTGAAAGTATGTTACTTGTACACTACTTCTGTTAGAAAAATACTTGATTATTTAAAAATTAGATTAATTGCTGAGGGTAAACACAATCAACCATTTTCCCGTATCATTGTGACTTATAAGTAAAATGTTTGTGTTGTCAAAATTACATTGGTATAACATGAGTAAAGTGTATTTATTCAACAGACATTTGTTTACAACCTTCAATGTGGCATTGAAGAAAAATGCATAATCACTTAAGCTCATAGTCCACTGGAAGAAGATGCATAAACAGATAATTCAGCTATATAGGAGTGTAGTGGTGGTTACAAACTGTTACTAGTAGTTACAGACTATCACCACATTCCCATATAAACAAAAATACACTACAGTTTATTTAGTGTATAGTTAGGTAAATATAGTTTACACTATAAAATATCATGGAAGATACTGAGAAGGAGTTGTTAACTTTGCTTGAGGAGTTCAGCGAAGGATTCCTGGCGGTTATGACACCTGAGCTGTGTTCAGAAGATATGTAAAGAATCAGATAAAGAAAAGGCAAAGCAAAGGAGGACCAAAAGCAGGGGGGAAAAAAAGATATGGGAACTGAAATAAGTGGGGAGGGGCTGTGACAGTGATGGAAATATAGTGAGAAACAGCAAGTTGTATAAGAATTCCCATTGGTTTAATGTTGTTAGGAAATACATGTCAGACAGGTGTGGAAAAGTGAGCCTAAACTAGATCTATGCCTACTATGCTACCATAGAAGGGTTTTGAATAGGGTCATGGTATGCCTGTGTTTATTTTGATTGTGATTTTGAAGGAGGTAGATTCCATGATGTTGGAGTTCATAGTGTTTGGAAGGCTTTTGCAATGAAGTGTGAAAGTTTTTGTTTTTTTTTTTTTTTTTTTGAGACGGAGTCTCACTCTGTTGCCCAGGAGTCTCACTCTGTTGCCCAGGCTGGAGTGCGGTGGCGCGATCTCTGCTCACTGCAAGCTCCACCTCTCCGGTTCACACCATTGTCCTACCTCAGCCTCCCAAGTAGCGAGGACTACAAGGTGCCCATCACCACACCCAGCTAATTTTTCTTTGTATTTTTTAGTGGAGATGGGATTTCACCGTGTTTGCCAGGATGGTCTTGAACTCCTGACCTCATGATCCGCCCACCTCTGCCTCCCAAGGTGCTGGGATTACAGGCGTGAGCTACCGCGCCCGGCCCAGGTGAAAATTTTAAGACAGTAGTAAAGTTGACCCTTGAAAAACGTGGGTTTGAACTTCATGGATTCACTTAACTGCATGGGTTTTTTTCCAATGAATATATTGGAAAACTTTATGGAGATTTGAAAATACTCACAGATGAAATGTGTAGCCTCAAAATAACAACAAAAAACTGTTACGAATGCATACAATGTATGTAGATGCTAGTCTGTGTATCATTTACGACCGTAAAATATACACAAATCTATTACAAAAAGCTAAAATTTATTAAAACTTAGGCACACACTTACAGATTGTACATGGTGCCATTTGCAGTCAAGAGAAATGTAAACAAGTGTAAAGATGCAGTATTAAACTGTAACTGCATAAAATTAACTGTAGTACATATTGTACTGCTGTAATACATTTTATAGCCACCTCTTACTGCTAACAGGGTAAGCTCAAATGTTGCAAGTATGCACTTAAAATGCCTAGTGGCTCACACCTGTAATTGGAGCACCTAGGGAGGCCGAGGCAGAAGGATTGCTTGAGCCTAGGAGTTCTATTTATTTATTTATTTGTTTTTGAGACAGAGTCTCGCTCTGTCGCCCAGGCTGGAGTGCAGTGGTGCGATCTCGGCTCACTGCAACCTCCGCCTCCTGGGTTCACGCCATTCTTCTGCCTCCGCCTCCCGAGTAGCTGGGACTGCAGGCGCCCATCCTCACACCCGCCTAATTTTTTTGTATTTTTAGTAGAGACAGGGTTTCACTGTGTTGGCCAGGATGGTCTCGATCTCCTGACCTCGTGATCTGCCCACCTCGTCCTCCCAAAGTGCTGGGATTACAGGTGTGAGTCACCATGCCCAGCCCAAGCCTAGGAGTTTTAAGACCACCCTGGGCAATAAAGCAAGACCCCCAGCTCTACCAAAGAAATTTTAAAAATTAGCCACGCGTGGTGGCACACACTGGTAGTCCCAGCTGCTCAGGAGGCTGAGGCGGAAGGATCCCTTGAACCTGGGAGTTTGAGGCTGCAGTGAGCTATGATTGCACTACTGCACTCCAGCCTTGGTGATGAGAGGAAGACCCTGTCTAAAACAGAAAAACATCTTGTGACTAATCATGTTTGTTGAGCAGTTTCTCTTTGTAGTGCAGTAAAGAGTTTTCTTTTGCAGTTTTCACATATTTTTCATTATGTTTAGTGGAATATTGTAAACCTGGAATAACCCGATGGAACCCATTCGACGTGCCCCTAGTGAACCTGAAAGTGCTCCTACAAAGCAGAGAAAAGTCATGACATTACAAGAAATTGTTGGATTGCTTGATGTGCACTAGATTAAGTTCTGCAGTTGTGGTTACCTGCCATTTCTAGGTAAATGAAGCCAGGACCATTGTTATAAGGAAGTTTGTAAAGCTGTCACTACACCTATGCCAGCTGGTGCAAAAACCTTGTGCTTTTTGCAAAATACTTTTTTTTTTTTTTGAGACAGAGTCTCACTCTGTCGCCTGGGCTGGAGTGCAGTGGCGTGATCTCAGCTCACTGCAAGCTCCGCCTTCCGGATTCACTCCATTCTCCTGCCTCAGTCTCCGGAGTAGCTGGGACTACAGGTGCCCGCCACCACACCCAGCTAATTTTTTTGTATTTCTAGTAGAGACAGGGTTTCACTGTGTTAGCCAGGATGGTCTCAAGCTCCTGACTTCGTGATCTGCCCGCCTCAGCCTCCCAAAGTGCTGGGATTACAGGCGTGAACCACCGCGCCTGGCCTGCAAAATACTGTTTTATCTCATATTGAATATGCAGCTTGTATGTGGGTGCAGGATTGCTGTAAGGAAAGTATATCTAGTGATTCTAATATGAATTGAGGAAAATGAAGTCATTACATGACAAAGTCAAAGGAAGGTGAAGGATCTAAAGCTGGAGGATGTAATGCCAGCAAAGGATGGTTTGATAATTTTAGAAAGAAGTTTGGCTTAAAAAATATCAAGGGAACAGGAGAAGCAGCTTCTGCCGATGAAGAGGCAGCAGACAAGTTCCCAGACACCATCAAGAAAATCATTGAAGAGAAAAGTTATCTGCCTAAACAGGTTTTTGATGTAGACAAAAGGGCCCTATTCTGGAAAAAAGTGCCACAAAGGACATTGACTAGTAAGGAAGAGAAGCACATACTAGGGTGTACAAGGCAGGAAAGGATAAGCTAACTCTACTATTTTGTGCAAGTGCAGTCGGGTTTATGATCAGGGCTGACTTTATCAATAAATCTACTAACCTCTGAGCTGTGAAGAGAAAAGATAAATACTAGCTGCCAGTCTTTTGGTTGTATAAGAAGGCCTGGACTTCTTTTTCTGGATTGGTTCCATCGGTGCTTTGTTCTTGACGTCAGGAAGTACCTTGTCAGTAAGGGACTGCCTTTTAAGTATTTTTTCTATTGGACAATGCACCTAGCCACGCAGAACCTCATGAGTTCTTCATCACTGAAGGTATTGTATCCTTGACCTTAAATAAAGTGTTTTAAATTCAGCCTGTAGATGGGGAAGCTGGGGGGGTTAATACGTACCTTTAAGGCTCATTAAACACAGTAGTAGTAATCTATGGAAAAGATTGTCATTGCTATGGAAGAGAACCTCAATAGAGGGAACGTGATGAAAGTCTGGAAGGGTTACACCATTGAAGATGCCATCATTGTTAAAAAGCCATGAAAGCCATCTAGCCCGAAATGATACATTCTTGCTAGAGAAAACTGTGTCCAGATGTTGTACATGACTTCGCAAGATTTATGACAGAGCCAGTCAGAATCCTGAAAGACAGTGTGGCTGTAGTAAAGTGGGGAGTGGAGGGTTTCAGGATATGGATCTTGAAAAAATTCAAGAGCTAATGGACATCACACCAGAAGAATCAACAGAAGATGTCTTGATGGAGATGAGTGCTTCTGAAACAGTGACAGATGATGAGGAAAATGTAGAAGAAGCAGTGCCAAAAACCAAATTGACATTAGAGAATCTGACAGGAGGTTTCTGATACTCAAGAATGCTTTGACTTTTATGACATGAACCCTTCTATGATGGTGGGCACTGAAATTTAAAAAGTGGCACAAGGATTGGGACCAGATAGAAACATTTTTAGAGGAATGAAAAAGCAGAAAAGTTAGACAAATTACAATGTGTTTTTGTAAAGTTACAGAGCATGGCTGCCTCTCCTGCCTCCCCTTCTACCTCTACTCCTCTATCTCTTGTGCCTCTGCCACCCTTAAGACAGCAAGACCAACTACTTCTCTTCCTCCTACACCTCAGCTTACTGAATGTGAAGACCAGAAGGATGGGGACCTTTATGGCAATCCACTTCCACTTATTGAATACCAAATACATTTTCTTTTTCTTAAAATGTTCTTAATTTTCTCTCTGTTACAATGTTATTAATATTTTTTTCTTTTTCTTTATTCTTAGAATACAGTGTGTAATATATGTAACATACAAAACAGGTGTTAATAGACTGTTTATATTATTGGTAAAGCTTTGGGTCGACAGTAGACTATTAGTAATTGGGGGACTTAAAAGTTACACACAGTATTTTGACTGCACAGGAGTTCAGTTTTTCCTAACCCCCACATGGTTCAGTGGTCAGCTGTATTCGGGATGAAAAAATGGGAACATATTTGAGAAATATCTTGGGCTTAATGTCAGTAGTACTTGATGATTGAATAAGAAGGAGATGAGAGATAAGAAAAAATAGAAGACTTCTGCTTCTAGCTTGTATAATTAGGTAGTTTGTATTGCCACAACTGAATTAGAGATTACAGGAAGAAGGTTTGGGCAGGTTTGAATGGTGAGTTCACCAGGGATTTTTGATGTGTTGAGTTTGATCTGTGTCTGGAGCATTTGGTTGGAGATGTATAGCAGGTGGTTGAAACGAGAGTTTTAGACGTTAGGGGGAAGATCTGGGCAGGCAGTATAGATTTGGGAGTCATTAATGTAAATGCCAGTACAGAAGTCCCCCCCCCCCATCCACAGGGAATCTGTTTATTGCAAGATCCCCAGTGGATACCTGAAACCATATAGCCCTGAGCCCTGTATGTACTGTTTTTCCCTATGACATTTAATTTACAATTTAGAAATAATAAGAGATTAGAAACAACAATAATAAAGTAGAACAATTATAACTATATTGTAAAAAACAACATGAATGCCGTCTCTCAAAATATCTTGTACTGTACTTAACCCTTGTGATGGTATGAGATGATACACTGCCTGTGTGATGAGATGAAGTAAGGTGAATGATTGTGGCCATACTTTTGTAGTTTTGAGTTGTGACAGCAAAACTAGTGCAAATTATTTTTCCTTCTCCACAGTTTCATGGATAGAAGATGTGTTCTTTTTTTTTTCCCCGGAGACAGAGTCTTGCTCTGTTGCCCAGGCTGGAGTACAGTGCCACAATGTCAGCTCAGTTCAACCTCCACCTCCTGTGTTCAAGTGATTCTTGTGCCCTGGCGTCCCAGGTAGCTGGGATTACAGGTGTGTGCCACCAAACCCATCTGATTTTTGCATTTTTAGTAGAGATGGGAGTTTCATCGTGTTGGCCAGGCTGGTCTTAAACTTTTGTGGCCTCAAGTGAACCATCCGCCTGGGCCTCCCATAGTGCTGGGATTACAGGCGTGAGCCACCATCCTGGCCAGAAGATTTGTTCTTAACATAGATCTTAGCAATCTCAGCTTACCTTTTTTTTTTCCTTATTAAGTAGAGAACTTTCACCTTTTCACTTAGAGGAAGCACTTTATTGCTTCTCTTTGGCATTTCTGAATTGTCAGCATCACTACTCTTGTGGTTTGGGGACAGTATTAAGTAAGATAAACATTGCCTGTACATAAGCATTGTGATTTTGATCTGATAAACCAGATAGCCGTTAAGTTACCAAGTTTTTAACGGGTGTGTAACATAGTGTAGAAATGCTGGACAAAGATATAATTCAGGATTCACATCCTGAGTGGGATGGCACGAGATTTCATGATACTACATAAAACGGCATGCAATTTAAAGTTTATGAATTGATATTTCTGGAATTTTTCATTTAATATTTTCAGGCAGTGGTTGATTGCAAGTAACTTAAACCAAGGAAGGTGAAACGGTAGATAAGAGGACTATTGTAGTTTATCTTCTTTAAGAAACGGACAAACTTGGGAAATCTGATAAAAATTAGGGACCTACTCTCCAGAAAAGTGAACTCACAGTATACTTGGAAAGTTTTGTTTGTTGTTTTAGGAACCTCTGGAATCCCTTGCAGTCAATCTGGAGTCTCTTAAGTTTTAGAACCCTACATGTACGGCTAATAGATGTAACCATGACAACGAATGAAAATACATAGGGACCCAGTAGAGAGTGAAAAGAGCCAAGGACAGAGTTCTGAGGATGAAAGTGATTTAAATGGCTCTGGAAAAGTAGTATATAAGAGATGTAGGGGAATAATGTTTTCTAAAAGAAAGCTACATTATACTGAAGTGCATTTATCATAGTGGTACTTTTAAGGTGCCTTTGTTTTAGTGCATATCTGTATATTTGCTAAGCTTGAAAAAGCTGTATTTCTTTCTGACATTTATTTGATGACTGTTGATGAGAGTTCAAGAGATTCTATCATTGGGCACTTTCCTTAATTGATGTATGAGAGATTATACTGTGCCCTGGCTGCATTAAATCTACTGACATTCTCATTTAATCTTCATGACAGCCCTTTGAGATAGATACTGTTATTGAACCCAGGACTTAATTTTCTCAAGGTCACTTGGCTTGTGAGTAACAAAGCTGTGGCACAAACCTAAGCCTGACAGCAAAACCTATGTTCTCTACCAATATACTGTGTTTACCAAGATAATCAGTGACTCATACTGTGATGTTACTTTACCATATTAGCACAATGGAATGTGACATTAGTCCACTGATACGGACTAGGTTTGGGGATATATAAGCTCTAATCCCAGCTCTGTGATTTTAGGTAAGTCATTTAATCTCTCTGGGTCTATTTTTGTTGTCTTTTTTTTTTTTTTTTTTTCTGTTTTTGAGACAAAGCCTTGCTCTGTTGCCCAGGCTAGAGTGGGCTGGCACGATCTCAGCTTACTTCAGCCTCCACCTCCCGGGTTTAACCAGTTTTCCTGCCTCTAACTGGGATTACAGGCATGCACCACGACATCCGGCTGTTTGTATTTTTAGTAGGGATGGTGTTTCACCATGTTGACTATGCTGGTATCGAACTCCCAACCTCAAGTAATCTGTCCACCTTGGCCTCCCAAAGTGCTGGGATTACAGGCGGGAGCCACTGTGCCTGGCTCTTCTTCTCGTTTGTTAGAAAAAATTTTAACCTTAGCTAGCTATCACCAGAAGAACATTTTTTTCCTGTAGCCCCATCTCTTATCTATCAATAAGGCATGAATTAAAAAAACAAAAAAACAAAAAACTGCATACAACCTTGTGTAGTAAAACAACTCTTGATGTATATATGTGAAAATAGTCATGTTATAATAACGTGAGAGTACTTGTACAATGTTTGAGGCCTCTTGGTTTATAGTTTTAAAATTCTTCAGCTTCTATTGGAAAAATTTAGTAATTTACTCTGGATAGAGACCTTTTCATACTTTTTCTGGCTTTCAGGGGATTTTAGGTTATAGAGCCTGAAAAGATCATTTGATGTTTTGCTCAGCTATTAGCAGTGTAGGTATCTTTGAGGCTTATAGTTGACATTAACTTTGTTCTTTTTTGAAATTGTTCTGAGTATTTTGTTTTATCTATTTGTTACTCAATGTCAAGGGATAGTGTCTTAGTTTGCTTTATTAGAACCTCAGCATATGCAGTCAACAAACTAAAACCACATTGCACATACGTAGCTATGGTATTTGAGGCCATCATTATTACATGGCTTTGAATCTTGTGTTTGTGAATAGCCACATCTGTGCATGTTAATATGGATGACATCCTGTCTGTCAGGATATCTGATTAAAAATAGGTAGCAGTATAGGTGTAGGGGTAAATTCTTTTACAGTCATTTGACATAAGTCTGTGACAGACTTAGGTCTTGCATAGGATTTCGGTAAAAGAAAAGAAATTGTTCTGTTAAAGTTCCTTCTTAAGCTCTCCAGAAAAGATTAGAATAACAAGACTCAGTTTGAGTCATTTGCTTAAGGATCCTCTAGATTGAGAGTTGAGCTGGTATTTTACTGCCAGGGTGACTAAAATAACTATTTTGCCTACTCCTTCCTCTTTTCACATTCATACACATCAGGCATGACTTGGAGAGTATTCCACTAACTCAGTAATTTTTATCCAGTTCAGATCAGAAGTATGTGTGAAGCTGATCAATGTTGCCTAGGTTGTAAATGGAGAACTTGGAGATTTTATGTGGCATTTACAGAGGGGTCGTTAGTCAGATATTAGCAGAAAATCATTCACCAAGTATGAACACTTGTTATGTGCCAGATACTGTTTTAGAGGCTGAGGAATTTGGCAGTGAAAAAAAGATCGCTGCCTTCATGAAGCTGACATTTGGTTGTAGAGAGGGAGACTAGGAAAATAATGAAGAATATGGGTTGGAGTTGGGGATCAGTAGTGAGGTGAGGCTGTTACTGTAAAGAAGGTGGGCATTTAAAACTTCACTGTAAGATGACAGTTGAGTAGAGGTTTGAGCCTTGCAGGAATCGAGGGAAGAACATTTCAGACAGAAAGAATAGCAAATACAAAGACACTGAAATGAGCTTGTTTGATATGTGCCAGGGAGTGCATGGAGCAGAGTGAGCAAAGGGGAAAAATGGATGAAGTTGAGAGATTATCAGATTGAATAAAGCTTATAGAACATTGTAAGGACTTTGACTTTAACTCCAAAGGAAATGAGAAATCATTTGAGGATTTTTTGAGCAAATGAATGACATTTGATTTATGCTTATAGAAGGTCACCCTGGTTTGCCTGATGATAGCAGGCCAAGAGTGGAGATGAGACCAGTTGGAGGTGATGGTGGTTTGACCAGGATAGTAGCAGTGGAAGTGGTGAGAAAGAGTTGAATTCTGGGGATACATTTTGAGGTTAGAGACAACAGAATTTTCTGTTGGATTAGTAGTGGGATCAGAGAGTAGTTGATGATGATCACAAGCTTTTTGGCCGGAGCAGCTGGAAGGATACAGTAGACGTTTGTTCAGTTGGAAAACACTTCAGGGGAAACCAACTGAGGGAAAAGATTAGGAGTTCTGTTTCAGACTTGGGAAGTTTGAGATGCCTACTAGGCATTCAGATGGAAACGTTGAGTAGGTAGCTGGATATATGACTGGCATGTGACAGAGGGGGCTAAACAGAATGTATCAATTTTGAGATTGATTTAAAACCATGAGAATAGATGACATCAACTCCACCTAGAAACTGAGTGTGGCTAAAAAGAAAAAAACAAAAAAGAAACTGAGTGTGGCTAGATAAGGAATCGAGAACTTGAGCTTTAGGATTGGAGGTTTAGGTGATAATTAAGAGCCAGTAAAACAGACGAACAAATAGGAGACAGAAATAGAAGAAACACAAGAGATTGTAGTGCTTGGAAGGTAAGTGAGGAATTTGTTTCTTTTTTTTCTTCATCTTTTTTGATACAGGGTCTTGCTCTGTCATCCAGGCTGGTGTGTAGTGGCGCAATCTCCACTCACTGCAGCCTCAACCTCCCGGGCTCAAGCAGTCCTCCTGCCTCAGCCCCACTAAGGAGCTGGCACTACAGGTGCACGCCACCATGCCTGACTAATTTTTGTACTTTTAGTAGAGGCGGGGTTTTGCCATATTGCCCAACCTGATCTTGAACCCCTTGTTTCAAGTTCTCCCGCTTCGACTTCCCAAAGTGCTGAGGTTACTGGTGTGAGGCACCTGGCCTTGCCAAATTTGTTTCAAGTATTAGAAGTGATCAGCTCTTTCAAATGCTGCTGGATAGGTCAAGTAAGAGGAGAACTGAGACTTTGACCATTAGATTTTAGCAATATAGAAGTCACTGGTGGCCTTCTCAAGAGCAGTTTCAGTGAAATGGTAGAGATGAAAGCCCTATTGGAGTAGATTCAAGATAAAATGGAAAGATGGAACTTGGAGACAGTGTATGTAGAATCTCCCCTGCTCGTTGCCTGTGGTTCTGCCATAAATGAAAAGAGAGATTAGATGGTGCTGAAGGAATATATGGGTTCGTGCGGATTTGTTTTTGACATAGGAAACTGACCATTTTTTTATCTTTTTTTTTTTTTGAGACGCGATCTTGCTTTGTCACCCAGGCTGGAGTGCAGTGATGTGATCTTGGATCCCTGCAACCTCTGCCTCCGGGCTCAAGTGATTCTCCTACCTCAGCCTCCTAGGTAGCTAGGACTATAGGCATGCACCACCACGCTCAGCTAATACTTAAAAAATTTTTTGTAGAGACAGGGTCTCACTATATTGCCCAGGCTGGTCTCAAACTCCTAAGCTCAAGTGATCCTTCCACCTCAGTCTCCTGGAATACTAGAATTACAGGCATGAGCCAGTCCATGTGGTAAAACTGACAGTTTTCAGTGTGAATGGAGATTGTCTACCAGAGGAAAAATTTTGATGGTGCTGAGATGAGTGATTACTAAAGGGAGACCTTTTCAATACGTGGTTTGGCATAGAACTAAAGATTTACTTGTCAAATTTCATTCTGTGTAATATTGCCTTGAGTTCTTGTTAAAATGTGGAGTCTGTTTCTGTAGGTCTGGAGTAAGGCCTGAAATTCTGCAATTCTTACAAGTTCCTACGTGTTGCTTATGTGTCTGGTCCTTATGCTATACTTCGAGTACAATAACTTGGCACTTTGAGCTCAAGAACCTAGCAGGTTTTATTGGCATAAAATCAGATTGGTTGGTGTGTGAATATGATTGGAGTTTGTATAGTGTCTTATCAGGTTGTTTTTACTTTCTCAGTGGAATAGGAAGCAGTCATAATCATAGAGTGAGGATGGAGGATATGGTATAAAATCATCTAGAAGAGTAGAGTCAGTAGACTGACTTAGTGGAATTGTGAGGTTGCATGAAGGCTGCACTTATAACGTTAGTGGTTATGAATTTAAACTCACATGGACCAAAAATTATGGGCATATGTTATTCTTCATTTTCTTTCAGCTATACGGATATATGTCAGTAGTATGTGGGCTGTTGGGATTTAACTTGGCAAGTATTTTGGTGGGGGAGAGGGAAGGGATAAGTGACTTACAGGTGTATAAATCATTATGATTTTATTTAAAGTGAAGAGTTCTGCTCCAGGTAAGATTGGAGGGAGGTCTTAAAAGATTTGAAATTGCTTCTAACAGATCTAGAAACTATTTTTAAATGTATCCCTTTTTTCCCCCCGTTAAAACAGGTTGTTAATGTTCTTGTGTGTCATACATTTATAATCATATCTATATAATAAAATATTTACTATATATGGACAAATATAGAAAGACTTTCAACCATTGGTTTTTTTTTTTTTTTTTTTTTTTTTTTTTTGTCTCTTCTCTCTCTTGGATATTACAGATGACCATGGATGAAAAATATGTAAACAGCATTTGGGACCTTCTGAAAAATGCAATTCAAGAAATCCAGCGTAAGAATAACAGTGGTCTTAGTTTTGAGGAGCTCTATAGAAATGCATATACAATGGTTTTGCATAAACATGGAGAAAAGCTCTACACTGGACTAAGAGAAGTTGTTACCGAACATCTCATAAATAAGGTATCAAACTTTAAAGGACTATTGCTAATACTATATTGAATGTAGAAAATCCTTTATACCATATTGCACTTTGACTAGAAGTATTCTTTTTAAAGGCACCAGAAGCCTATAGAAATTACTAATTTGTGACTATTATAAGCACTCATGAAAAATTTATAAATCAGCTAAATTGAAAATTTTGATAATTGAGAAATGAAGTTTGTGAGCTATAATAAATGCGTTCTATAAATCATAATGAAGCAAACTCAGTACACAGATGTTTATTAATATGTTAATTACAAGGAATTTTTTCCTTAAAATGATTTAATCAGCCCATTTTTACTTTCTCGTTTTTCTGTATATTTGAACACAATAAAACTACGTTGTTTAAAAGTATTTCTAAGACAGTTCACTAAAATTGACTTTATTTTAACTGAGTTCTGTGGTACATGTGAATTTTTTAAAAAGATAAATTATTGGTGGGCTGTTCACATTATTACAAATGGTTCTCTGATTTCAGAATGATGTATTTTTTTTAGAACAAATGTTTTTATAGAGCGAACTCTTCCATTGCATGTAAAATGTAATTTCATTTAGAAAATAACTTCTGTTACAATGCCTTGCTTTAAGATTGTCAAGTAAAATGTAAAATACCACACAGACTGATAAAAACTTCTCATAGTCTTTATGTGGTATTGGGGTATTTATTTTTTTAATTTTATTTTGAAAAAAAGTTTTATGAATAGCACGATGTGAACTCTCATGTACCCTTCACCTAGATTCACCAGTTGTTTACATTTTGCTACATTTTTTTTGCCAGTTTTTCTATTGATATGTGTTATGATTACTGTTATCATTATTATTGCTGAACCATTAGAGAATAAGTTTTAGATTTCATCTACCCTAAAAGACTTTGCAACATTTCTTTTAAGAATAAGGAAATTATCTTACTTAACCAAAGAACAACGATCAAAATCAGGCAGTTTGACAATATAATACTGTTGCCTAATACATTCCTTATTCAGATTTCACCAATTGTCCTGTATAGCAGTGATTTCCTTTATAGCAATTTGTTTTCTGATCCAGGATCCAGTCCAGGATCTCATGTTCAATTCCTCAGCCTTTCTTTGTCTTTCAGCACATTGACATATTTGAAGAGTATAGGTCAGTTGTTTTGTAGATTATCCCTCAGTTTTTGGTGTGTCTGATTGTTTCCTCATGACTAGTTTCAGGTTATGCATTTTTGGCAGGAATAATACGTAAGTGATGTTGTGTCCTCAGTGCATCACATCAGGAGGCACTTGATGTCAGTTTATCCCATTATTGGTGATGTTAACTTTGATCATTGGTGTCCGCCAGATTTCTCCACTGTGAAGGTACCTTTTTTCCCTTTGTAATTCATAAGTAATCTGTTCAGATATATTTTGACACTGTATGAATATCCTGTTCCCTAGAAACTTTCATGTGATGGTTTTGGCGTCCATTGATGATTCTTGCATGAATCATTATTACTTATGGTGGTTCCAAAACAGTAATTTTCTATTTCTACTCTTTCTTCTGTAATTTCTTTCTCTTAAAGGGAATTACATGAGCCATGCAGTTAGTATCTTATGAAGCAAGGTGATTGTTCTTCACACAATTAGCAGTTTTTTATTAAGTGCCTATTAATAAGCACAGCTTTCAGTGATAATATAGTGGATGCAAAGAGATACAATACTGTCCTTTCCTGGGGTTTTTATTGTGATGTGAGAGATGGATGATACACACATTTAGATAACCGTGTGAGTCATTATATAATTAAGTGGCACGTGAGTTGCATAGGCAATAAAGGGCTTAAGAATTCAAACAAAGGAGAGGTTGCCCTGGGCTGTAAGATTTTATGGGGAAGGATGAAATTGAGTTGAGCCTTGAAAAATATTTGGGATATATATGAACAGTGTGGTGGAAGGCATTCCAGGATGGCAGATGTTGTGAAATTATATAGAGATGAACTGGTTGGTTAAACTTAGGTGGTAAGTAGAGTTTGACTGAGGCATATAATAATTATGGGGATTAGTAGATTGTAGTGTTACAAAGATGGTTTGGGAACAGATTGTAGAAAAATTTGGGTGCCAGGCTAAAGAATGTGGACTAAACTGTAGACAGTTATTGGAGGTTTTTAAGTGGGTGATAATGTGACAGAATATTTGAAGATGTGATTTCAAGTGGGTGATTATGTGGCAGAATATTATGAGGATGCTTTAAATGTAAAATTGAGAGGAGGTTTATAAAATCAGGAGAAGACCTGGAAAGATCTGGGTAAAGTGATAGGCTGGAAATGAATGGATGATGTCAGAAATTCTAAACTAAGTCTAGACAAAGCTTGCTTACTCGGAGAATTACAGTGCCACCAAGAGAATTATAATGCCACCAATAGCAAATACTATGAAGCAATAGTGGGAAGCTGACTTGAAATGGATAGAGAATATGATAAGTTTTGTTTAGATTAAACTGAAAATATAATATATTCTCACTTGGAAGATACCTTATAAATCATTTTGCATGTGAGGAAAATTGAGTGTGAGATCATAGTAAGATGCCCAAGTAGAGAGATCATATGTTCGGAGACACATAGATTTAGAGCTTGGGCAGGAACTCAAAATTAGATGTGGAGATTTGGCATTTGGTAACATATACTGAGGAACAAGTGTTGGAGTTCAGAAAACAAAGAGCCCATAGCCAAAGGATGAATCTTAGGAGCAAACTATAGTAAGTAGGTGTGGGAAATGGAAAAAAACAATTTAAGAAATTTGGCATCCAAAGAAGGACAGGTGAAAGAGTTTTGTTTAAAGCTGCTGAAGGAGAGAAGATTGGAACAGTCCAGTTATTGGATATAGAGAGTATGGGATTAAGAACAATGGAAAAGAAGTAAACTTAGAAGAGGGACATGTTCTCATTTGCCGGAGGTTCTATAGGGAATGATAATGAACACAATTAACTTTTACTTAGCATTTACTGTGTGCTAGGCCCAGTTCTTGTGCTTTTACATGTTTTAACTTAGCTAACAGTCACAGCCCAATGTTGCAGATACTACTATTATGTCTGAAAACAAATGAAGAAACTGAGGCATAGATAATTGGTCATTTGTCCAGATCCATGTAACTATTAAGCGACCTAGCTGGAACTAAATTCAGGCAATGTGGCTTTAGTCTGAGCCCTTGAATTCTCTGTAGATCTGCTCCTAAGGTAGAATGATCAAGTTGGAGTATGCTGAAATTCAGTGAAAGGGGCTTCAAGTTAACTGACTTACTGTCTGTAAAGCTCTAGTCCTTTAAATTCTAGGAATCCTTTAAATTTACTTATATGTACAATAATGGAGTTGGAAATAATATTCCTGAGATTCTTTATTTCTAAAATTACTTTGAATCTAGTAAACCATCCATTTTCTGAAAATGAGACGAAGAGACTTGGAGTAGCCTTTGTGAGGGATATACTAAGGAATTGACAAGTGAAGAAAAAGATAGCTTAGTAGGAGTTGGCCTGTGTGCAGTGTCAGTTTTTTTAAAGCTTGGGCACAGATGCAGACAAAAACATCAGTAGTTGTGTGTTAGGGTTGAGAAGTGGCTCATCCAGAAAGTGAGGAGAACAGAGAAGGCCAGAGTGTGAGATCAGTGTTAAGGTGACCGAGTTTTGGGCTCAAATATGGTCAGTTGGATGTTGAAGATACGGTCCAGTAGGATATTGAAGTTATGTTAGCAGTCACTCCATGAGAACTCTGAGTTTTAGTGTATTATAAGTTGCTTAAAGTGGTCCCATATTAAGGTTAACCGTTGTCTTCATCATCTTAAGCTACTGTAACAAATACCATAAACTGGGTGCCTTAAACCAATATTTCTCACCATTCTGGCAGGTTCTCACTTGTCGAGATTAAGGTGCTTGCAGGTTCATTTTTCTGGTGAGAATCCCCTTCCTGGTCTGTAGACAACCACCTCCTTGCTGTGTCTTCACAAGGCAGGGAGGAGGAGAGGTCATGTCTCTCATGTATCTTATAATGGTACCATCCTCTTAATGAGGGTACCATTCTCAAGATTTAATTGCCTCCAAAAGGCCCCACCGCTAAATACTATCACATTTGGGATTAGGGCTTCTTAATATGAATTTGGAGAACACAAATACTCAGTCCATAACAATTATCATTTCAGAACATAGGCAATTTTTATAATATATTACCCAAAATGACATTCAAGTTGATTGTACTAAATAAATTTTAAAATATGTATATGTTTAGTATATGCTAAATTCTTAAATTTACTTTCCTTATACATAGTCATTAATGATCATTGCCAGCATCTGAAAATGTTCTTTTATTTTTTCTTTTCTTTTACACTCATTTGACTAGACAGTTTTTGACTAGGAAATGTACCAGTTTCAGCATGTCTGTTCATTGATTATTTAAAGTGAATTAGATTTTGAAGCCTCTGCTAGTTTCTGTGCTTTTGTTTTCATGTTTACTCCTATTTTATGAGACAGTTTTAATAATCATATAAACGCAGTACTACTGTATTGAATGGGACACTACCGAAAGAGAACTATTAACTGATAGGTAGGACCATCTGACATGTTTGTCTCCTAAGGTAGTAAGTCTCAGTTTGTTCTACTAAATGGGACTTAGGGATGTTACTGGTACAGTATGCAAAAGCGTAGTTTGCATGAAAATCAGTATTGCCTATCTCTGCATTGCATGTTTTGACTAGAAGGTGAGATATTGTTTCAGGGTTCTGTGTTAATACCTATCTTGAATCTCACAGAATATATCTTTTTTGTTGCTCTGAAAGCATTACTGTTTGGTCTGCTCATCAGTTTTTAATTCACAGTGCTTTTGGCGGTTAGCTGAACTGCCTGACAAACCATATATTTATTTATTTTAAAGCAGAGTGCTTTTAGTGCTATGGTGTACATAGCCAAGACCCATCTTTTCACGTTGAAGAATTCCAAGGAAATACAATTTTTACATGAACTGAGGGCTGGTTTGTTAAATAATTTGTTGGTACTTTGATTTCAAGGTGAAGATAGTGAACATAGTCAAACATTTTGGTAAAGTAGCACAACACAAACTCCCAGACAGCAGATGACGGGAGGCTTCAGAGAGTACATCTCTTTGGGATGAAAGTAGCTGATTGTTGGCTTTCAAAATAAGTTCACAAAATTGAAGGAGGCATAGAAAATATAAATATTGTTTCTCTAATAAAAACACTTCTGGTAGGATATTATTTTTCTTGTCTCTGGAAGAATGTTTCCTTTGAGGAAACTGACATCCAAAGGAATTTAGTTCATTTCTCAAGACCACAAGGCAAAATTTAGGGTGTAATGTGGCCTTTATACCTCACCATAAAAAAAATCTTGATTTAGAAAATGAAAACATTTCAACTTACACAGGAATTTGTTTTTTAACTTTTTTTCTAAAGTAAAAAAGCTTAGTAATGGAGGAAAAAAGTTCTGCTTTTCAGATTTAAAGACGTTTAGAATATATATCATTTTGTCAAAGTGTCAAAGGTATCCTGTAAGACTTTTCCTATCCCAGAATTCAGCATTCAAAACTGTTTGCCAGGCTCTGTGCTAGGTGTGAGGAAGGTATTGGTAAATAGAACACATCTGGTTCCTGCACTTATGAAACAGATAGTAAACAGGTAAACAAGTACTTAGTTATATAATCAAGAAAACGGGATACAGTGATAGAGGAAAAAATGATAATGACAACTACATAGGTTAAGAAAGGGCTGTTTGAGGAAGTGGTAGTGTTTAAGCTGGGATTGCAAGAAAGAGAGAGCTCACAAGAAAAGTGGGTTGAAGAGTATTCTAGGCAAAGTAAATGGCTACACAATACTTTTTTCTGTAAAGGACCAGATAGTATTTTTGTTTTTCTGAGCCATACATTCTCAGGCACAGCTCCTCAGAGTCTGTTTTTGTAGCACAAAAGCAGCAACAGACCAAATGTAAATGAATGAGCATGGCAGTATTCCAATAAAACTTTAAAAAGGCAGCAGGCTGAGTGCAATGGCTAACACCTATAATCCTAGCACTTTGGAGGCTGATGTGGGAGGAGCACCTGAGGCCAGCAGTTTTGAGACCAGCCCAGGCAACATAATGAGACCTTGTCTCAAAAAAAAAAAAAAAAAAAAAAAATGGCTGGGCATCGTGGCTCATGCTTGTAATCGCGGCACTTTGGGAGGCTGAAGTGGGCGGATCACGAGGTCAGGAGATCGAGACCATCCTGGCTGACACGGTGAAACCCCATCTCTCCTAAAAATACAAAAAATTAGCCGGGCACCTGTAGTCCCAGCTACTCAGGAGGCTGAGGCAGGGAGAATGGTGTCAACCCAGGAGGCAGAGCTTGCAGTGAGCCGTGATCACACAACTGCACTGCAGCCTGGGCGACAGAGCAAGATACTGTCTCAGAAAAAGAAAAATTAGCCGGCCTTGATGGCACACACCTTTAGTCACAGTTGCTCGGGAGTTTGAGGCTGCAGTGAGCTGTTACTGAACTACTGCACTGCAGCCTGGGCAACAGAGTGAATTAAAAAAAAAAAAAGAAAGCGGGAGGCTATTCTTTGCTACTTCCTAAAGTTATTGAATAAAATCCTGTCATAAGTGGGGAGCGAAGAGTTTGTAATGGAGAGGAATGGGACAAGATGGGATTGCAGAGAGAAGCAGAAGCCAGATCATGCCAGGCCTTGAAGCCATGGCAGAAGGCTTTGTAATTAATTATATGTACATTAGGAAGCCATTTAAGGATTTTAAGCAAGATCAATAAGTTAGAGGGCTTAAGAGTTGAAATAAGGGGAGTAATCCAGTAATTCAGGTGAATAACAGCGATGATTTACACTAGTGTAGTGACAGTTAATGATTGAGAAAATTTTAAAATATAAGATATATTTTGGATATAGAATGAAAGTTACCTGCTAGCAGATTGATTGTAGGGAATAAGAATCAGTGACAAATCTAAGATCAGTTTTAGGTTTTTGGCTCTTGGCTAACTGGCTAGGTGATTTAATTTTCTGATACAGATTTGGGGCAGACAAAGGAGCTCTGTTTTGAACAGGTTAGTTTTAAGATACGTATAAAATCCTCAGGCTATGTGTGTAAGGTGTATATGAAACAAGCAAATTTCATGTTTACACTTGGATTCCATCCCCAAGATCTCTCATTATGTATATGCAGACACTCAAATCTGAAAACTGAAACACTTCGGGTCCCCATGCATTTAGGGTGAGGGGTACCCAACCTGTATTTAAAGCCCTGGAAGTAAATGAAGTCACAGAGACAAGAGAAAAGAGGGCCCAGGATTGCACCCTGATTAATTTAAACACTTAGTGTTCAGATACATTGAGGATTGCAGTGGAGACTGAAAAGTTGCCAGTTAGTGGTACTTAAGACTTAGCTCTAACCTTACGTTATAAGATGATAATATTTGACAGGTATTTAGCAGAGTTACAGTTTTTCACAGCCTTTTTGCGTGTGTATGTGTGTGTGTATGCGCGCGTGCACTTACATGTGTATATGTATGTATTTCAGATACTAAAGCACGTTTTTAAATTTAGGAATAGTAATAATTAGTTTTGCTACTTGTGGGCACGTTAAGGGTGGAGCTGTCTTCTTTCATTCTCCTTTCATAAGGTTCCTATTTGGGATTCAAACTTGACAGTCTTTAAGCTTGTTGTGGAGTAACAAAGGACTTGCCTTTTCTTCTAACTCCTGTTGAGCACTTTAATAGTAAGAAGTAACCTAGATGCAGCTGCAGTGGGAAAAGTACTAGGTAGAAAATAGAACTGAGCATTGGGACTAATTCTCTCACTAATAATCTTGAGCAAATTACTAAACCTTTCTGGAATTTAAAGTATTAATCTATAAAATGAGTTTGGGGTTGGTTGTTTTAGCCCAAAGAACTTTAAAAATTATGATTATGTGTCTTGATAAGCTTAGGTTATTAAGACTTAGGAAGATAATAGTCTCTAAGGCTGTTTATTCCTCTGCCATGTGTTTGAAATAAAAACATACTCAATTTTTTTTCTTTTCTTTTTTTTCCCCTGAGACAAGGTCTTACTGTCGCCCAGGCTGGAGTGCAGTGGCGCCATCTTGTCTCACTGCAATCAACCGCGTAGGTTCAAGCAAATCTCCTGCCTCAGCCTTCTAAGTAACTGGGATTACAGGCGTGTGCCACAATGCTTGGCTAATTTTTGTATTTTTAGTAAATACAGTGTTTTGCCAAGTTGTCCATACTGGTTTTGAACTCCTAGCATCAGTGATCAACCCGCCTTGGCCTCACAATGTGTTGGGATTACAGGCGTGAGCCACGGTGTCCAGCTTTTTTGTTGTTGTTTTTGTTTTTTGGAGACAAGGCCTTTGTGTTTCCCAGGCTGGAGTACATTGGCGCAATCTCAGTTCACTAATTCTCTGCCTCCCAGGCTGTAGTGATTCTCTCACCTCAGCCTCCTACATAGCTGGACTATCGGCGCGTGACACCATGTCTGGCTAAATTTTTTTTTTTTTTTTTTGTAGAAACAGGGTTTCCACCATATTACCCAGGCTGGTCTTGAACTCCTGGGCTCAAGTGATCCATCTGCCTCCCAAAGTGTTGGGACTACAGGCATGAGCCATTGTGCCTGGCCTCAATTTTTAATTTTCTTGAAGTCAGGGGAGAAACTTTAGTTTTAATATGGGAAGAGCTTTATTATCTCAATTTTGTAATGCTTAACAGTTTTCTTAGATTTACCTTATGCTTAATTTCTTCATTTTTAATACTCCATAGTAGTAATCAGATAACATGGTAACCTCATAAATGAACCTATAAAAATTATTGAACTTTGAAAGTTGGTTTCTTAGAAAAATAGCTGAACAAAAAAAAGTTAACATTTAAAATTAACTTGTCTTTTTAGTTATTATTGGAAAGAACATTTATTCTAGTGATTTTCAAAGTTTTTCTATCTGTATGTCCTATTCTTCAAATAGTATCTTACTTCCATCGAATGGGAGGAAGCCAGAATAAGAGGAGCTTCATCCTGCTCACTTTTCATTTATTCAGAAAACTGCCTGTTGAGCAAGGCACTGGTGCAAGCATTTGTACTATATCAAGCAAAGATTCCTGCCTTTGTGGAAGTTATGTTTTAGACTTACATACTTGGATCTATGCCTTGTAGTCTTAATCTGTTCTAAGCACTTCTGTTTTACTGGTAGGGAAATTGCAACCTTAAAGGGGACATAGTTTCAAGTTTTAAGTGACTTTCTTTTTTGAATTTCTTTGTAAACTGCAATGTCTTTTCGTAGAACAAATAATACCTCACCATTTATCTTCTGTACCTAGGGTTTTATTTGCTGAAAATGCTGTCTCTGTGCAAACTACTTTTTCAATATATTTTTCTCCCTATTTCTAGAGGGTGAAGAAGAACCAGTTTTAAGTTTTATATTTGTAAGTAAGTTATTTATGTGGAAATGAAGTTGGTAACTTTAAGGTAAACTGTGAACTTTTCTGTATGTCAATTTCTTAAATAGATTTACTTTTATAATAAAGCTTTTGGAGTGCTTTTCCCTTTCTAGGCAAATATTAATTTAATGGAAAACATTAAAATTAATGTTTTTAATGGCATTTACATACAATATGTAATGACTGCAGTGAGTTAAGGATATTGATAGAAACACTTGGGAATAAGATTTTCCTTAGCAAAGACAGATTGATTTCAGAGGCCCACAGAGATTGAGTTTCTCCTATGTTTCAGCCACCCAAAAATAAATAAGACATGATTCTTGCCAGCAAGAATCCCATAATTTTAGTGAGGTAATCAGATTTGAGGGGGGGGATTATTTTGCCTGAGGAATTCAGGGCAAGGTAGAAAGAGGCGGTCACTTTCGATTATACTTAAAGCATTACTCAAGATTCATCATGTGAACAAAGCCAAAATATTATCCCAGTCGATAACAAGGAGAGAAAGTTGAATGAGAAAAATGGCAGGTAGGTATGAGCATAGTGAGATAGATCGGTGTAGATGGAAGGTGAACATGCTGTTCTTAGTAAAGATGAACAAAAGCATCTTTGAATGTTTTTGTAGGAAATGAGGATAGTAAAGTGGGTTGGTCTAGATTTGGAAAACCATTGTAGGGGATTTGAATTTTATTCTGTTGATGCTGGGAGCCATTGCTTTATAATCCTTAGAAAGGCTGACTGCAGTGGAGAAGATGTAGTCAGGTATTTAGGATGAGTGCCATTTTCAGTGCCTTGTTGCTGCTTGCTCATCTTTAGTTCTCATGCTGTCTTGTCTTGATGTTTAACTTAAAAGTTGTTGGAAGGTACTCAACCCATTATGTTTTTTGGGATGGTGGTGACAGGAGTGAGAAGAGACTGTGAGCCAGGTGTAAAAACTGTTAATGGGTATGATACGGGGATAGTGACCTAAATATAAATAGTGTAATCCCAAAAGAGACAGAGACTGTTGGGGATAGCGTATGGAAAAGGGATTATTAGAGAGTCAGAAAAACAGCAACCGTGGTATATGAAGGACTTTGGAAATTCAATGGCTTCTACTTTGAAAGGGATGGAAGAGAAATGATGCTGGGGGAGAGTGAGGCTTAAAAGTGTTGTTTTGACAAGTTTGCCCATGTTAAGTATCAGCTATTCTGCTTAAGTTGTTAGGTAGACTGTAAGTACTTTGAGGGCAAGTACCCCCCCCCATCCTGTTTCTGTTGTATTTTTTAGTGATATTCTTCTACTGTTACTAAGTAAGTGAATATATGAACTTGGACCTGTTCATTTATCTTTGTGTCTCCTGCTCTTTGCATGTGGTTGGCACTCAGTTGTCTGTTGAAATGAATCTTTGAGAATACTACCAGCAGTCAAAATGGAAACCACCATGGTTCGTAGCCAAAAATAGCTGAGATCTATTTTTTTTTCTCTCTCTCTGTTGGGTAATACCTCTCCCTACTCAAGTTAATTACTAAATCTAACCACCATTTAGAAGGACAGGTGATTATTGGGCTATATGCCTCTGTTTTTTTGAGACTGAAGTCTGTCAGTCGGCTTAGAACCAGATGATGTAATCTTGAGAAACCGTGGTCCTTTTTTCTATCATACTCAAGAGAACAAAAGACTAGTTGCTGTGTTGTCATGCTTTGTGTATGTTTTCCTGATTAATTCTGTCAGTGTGCCTGTTACTAAGTTTAACCATGATACTAATGCTATAATAATCACTTTTAATGTATATCTTAACCATTGGGAATAGGATACTTCACAAATAATAAGTCATAGTGGTGTTTTTCTGTGGTGTACTGTCATTTTTCTATCTGCATTCCTTTCCAACCAGTAAGTAAAATGCTATCATTTTTCATAGTAGTATTTTGTACTGATGGAGAACTCATGATTTTTCTAAGTCATACTATTTTAAGAACACTTTAAAAGCATATTTGAACTAAGAATGCCTTTAAAAAATGTCAAATTTCATGTGATTTTAAAAATAGTATTTGCTTCAACATGTAGCAAATTATCTTTATGTATGAAATTGTGAAAGTTTATTGTCCTAACACCTGTTCTGTGTTCCTTCTTTAAACTTTGTAACTTTTTTGTAGTGCTATTTATTGTATTCTACTTTGTATTGAGGTCATTTGAATGCTAATATTAGGCTCCCCCTTCTCCCCTCTCCCTCAGAGATTGTAAAGTGGCTGAAAGTGTCTTGTATTCCTCATAGTGCCTAGCACCCTGCTTTGCCTGCTGGAAGCAAACATAGATACATGAATTGTCAGTCTGGGGAAATATTTTGTATACTTTTGAATGGGTGGTTGATGTCTGATAATAGGACCTCATTTCTTTAAGAGCTTCATTTTGGACACTTGAAGCAAAGAGTAAGAATGGGGAATATTTCCACTAAGAATGAATTTGAATTTTGAAATTGAGAATAGTGTGTTTTTTGTGAAATGCTGTAAGTTACATTACTGTGTATATTAGAAAGTTACTTAATGAAGAATCTTCTGGTAGCAGTGGAGAAAATGTTTTCCCTACAGTGGCTATCTTACTGTTTTTTTTAAGGATACTGGTATGATTTCTCTGATCACTATTGCCATCTTAATTCTTAAAGTTAATTAGAAATAATGAGAATAACATAGTCTACTGTATGAAAAGGACAGTGAATTTTATGTCATTCAGGAATCTCATCATTAGTTAATTCTTGGAAAGTTTAAAATATCTACAAAACTTTAAATTAATTTTCTTGGCCTTAGTAGAAGCTTGTTTGAGATACAGAAACCTTAAGATTGCTTATGTATTCTGAGAGTAACATCTGTTAATCAAATTTGTATTAATTGTACAAATAATTGGAGTTTGGCTGCATTAAGAATTCCTCAAAGTACGAGATAAAAGAGTTCCTTCCAGTTATTCAGAAATTTCTGTCCTTTAGATGAAAAGAAAGCAAGCGTCCCTGTTCCTGACCTGCCCCTATTTATTATATATGACTTCTGTAAAAATAGCAAAACATTGCAATGTTTCTTTTTAACCTTTTAGATCAGGAATTCTCAGGGTGAGGGAAAGAGCCATGAAGCTTTTTTTCCAAACAGTTGTATCAGCTGTCCTCTGTATCTTATGACTTGACTCCCATTGTGATTCACTTTCTGTAGTAAGCCACTTTCATTGATAGGTTTGCGTCATATCGCTGTGGTGTGATAAGGTAGAAAAATTTTGAAATCTTCAAGCATTATTTAATGGCATTTCTTGGGAGAATAAAATTTATATAACTGGCAAAATTTATAAAGTGACAAACCCCCAGACCACATGTGATTAATGCAGGACTGAAAAAAGTATGTTTTAAGTGGAAATTTAAATGCTATTTTTATTTTTTTTAACTTTTTTTATATGTGTAAGTATGTTTTTGTAACATTATTTATAATGATAAACTAAAAGCAACTTATCCATCGTTAATAAAGTGATTGAAGAAATTATGGCATTAAGTGCTGTTTTTGTAGGTCATAGTAAATGTTGCATGTTTTTGTATTGCGCTGTCTTTAACAGATGAAACAGGCAACATCTTTTGGAGTTTAGAGCCAGAAAGATAGCAGGCATCCAGTGGCTGTCAATTATTTGAAAATAGAAGCCCTAATTTTAAAAATCATACAAAACTATTATAAATCATATTTAATCAGGGGAAATGAAGTCTTTTCGGCACTGGTACTAAGTAAGGCATTTCAGTGGAACATGATGTCATTGATCTAATCAACCATAGTCACATCACAGGTAAAGAGGTGCTACAGACTAGATAGGTTAGGTGACTTGGTCAGAGTCCTTAGTTAGTGACTTCCTGGGCAGTTGTCTGCAGAGAGGTTGAGTATCCCTAATCCAAAAATCCAAAATCTGAAACTTTTTTTTGTTTTGTTTTGTTTTTGAGATGGGAGGATCTCACTCTGTCACTGTAGCTGGAGTGTAGTGGCATGATCTTGGCTCACTGCAGCTTCCACCTCCTGGGCTTTAGTGATCCTCCCACCTCAGCCTGCTGAGTAGCTGGGACTACAGGCACGCACCATCACGCCCAGCTAATTGTTTGTATTTTTGGTGGAGACAAGGTTTCGCCATGTTGTCCAGGCTGGTCTCAAATTCCTGAGCTCAAGTCATCTGCCCACCTCAGCCTCCCAGAGTGCTGGGATTACAGGCATTGAGCCACCACACCTGGCCAAAATCTGAAACTTTTTGAGTGCTGAGATGATGCTTTAAGGAAATGCTCATTGGAGCATCTCAGATTTTGAATTTTTGGATTAAGGATGCTCACCTGGTAAGTATTATATTCAAAAATCTGAAAAAACCGAAAATCTGAAAAAGTCAAAAATCTGAAACACGAGTGTCCTCCAAGCATTTTGGATAAGTGATACTCAACCTTAGATGATTTTGATTATCTTAGCTTCTGGGTGAATGTTAAAATACTATAGATTTATAGAATGATATACCTTTGAGTTATTGTACTTCTGTGATACTTTTTAATGTCCTGGTATAATTAGGATGTGCTCCACGTTATTATGTCCCATTTTATGTTTTTAATACATGATAAGTATTTTTTCGATGGACAGTAATGCCAAGTATAAATTTCTGTACTTTGGGAATTTGTCTATATTTGGACCTAATGTTGTCCTGAACTTGGAGACTTGTTTACCAAGTCCTCAATTTTCAATATTCCATATCATCATTGATTATGTGACTCTGTTTTAGTTTCAGTGAACTTTAGAATTAAAGTTCTTAATTTGTTTTAGCTGATGATTTCTTTGTTTTACCTAGACGTTTAATTAGGATTGGCTGGCTGGATTTTGCCCCAGGCATTGAAATTTAGAGTGTGAAAAATTTTAATTAATGATTAAAAACAATTATGTGCGTTGTGGGGTATGGGAGTACTCTGCACATTATGTCCTTTAGCTCTTCAGCTAGCCCAAGAGCTGCTGGCCCAGTATCAGCTTCCTTGTCAATCCACGGAGATCCTTGAGAATGAAAACTCAAGGGCAAAGTTTGGGAGCCTGTAGCTCCTGGTCATGCCAATGCCTGCTGTTCTCTCCTGTCGTCTTCCTTTCCAACTCCTTTTGTTTCTCTTTACCAGTAATTTGACTGACTTGAGGATGTGTATATTGCAGCTTGGACATTAATTTATCATTAAGCAGGTTTTATTATACAGTTGAAAATAGGCCAGACACGGTGACTCATGTGTATAATCCCAACACTTTGGGAGGCCAACATGGAAGGATCATTTTGAGGCCGGGACTTCGAGACCAGCTTGAGCACAACAGACCCCTCACCTACATACACGCACGCAAGCACGCACACATGCACGCACGCGCGCGCCCCAGAAGTGCTGGTGTGTGCTGCTGAAGTCCTAGCAACTTGGGAGGCTGAGGTGGGAGCATAACTTGTGCCCAGGAGCTTGAGGCTGCAGTGAGCTATAATTGTGTCACTGTACTCCAGTCTGGGTGAAAGAGTGACACCCTATTTCTTAAAAAAAGAAAAAGTTTCCTTTTGACAGTAATTCCACTTTAATCTTTGCTAAGGATTTAATTTTTAAAAATGCAAGAAAAGCTATATCCACAGAAACAAAGAATAGGCAAATTTGAATTGTTGCAGAGTGATTCATAAGGTTGATACACGCAAATTGTTTAACAATTCTTTCATTGTTTGGAATTTAAATTGCTTTTATGAATAAAGCTTGTGGCATCATAGCTTATGTTTATGATAAAATCATAAAACAGGACCCAATTTTCAAATAATAATTACTTCAAATTTTTAAAAATTAGTATATAATAAAATTGGCCTTTATTTTCATCTCTGTGAATTTCAGCACACATATAGATTCATGTAACCACTGTCACAGTTGATACAGAACAGTCGATTGACCCCAGTAAACTCCCTGTTACCCCTTATAGTTCTCTTAATCCCTAGTTCCTGACAACCACTGATCTGCTGTCTAACGCTATAGTTTTTGATTTTTTTTTTTCAAGAGTGTCATATAATTGGAATTATAGTTTGAAATCTTTTGCGACTGGTTTCTTTCATTCAGCATAATTATTTTGAGATTGATTCAAACTATTGTATCAATAATTTGTTCCCCTTTATGGCTGATATTCTGTTGTATGAATGTACCACAGTTTGCTTATTCATTTACCTATAAACTTGTTGAAAGACGTTTGTGATTGCAAGTAGAGCTCGTATGAACATTTGTGTGTGATTTTTGTGTGAATGTAAGTTTTCATTTCTCTAGTAAATATATAGAAGTAGGGTTGGTGGGTCATGTGATGTTATTTAACTTCCTAAGACCTGCCAACTGTTTTCTGGTAAGGCTGTACCATTTTGTGTATGGTAGTTCTAGTTGTTGCAAATCTTCGTCGGCACTCGATACTGTCAGCATATTTTATTTTAGCCATTCTGATGGGTGTGTGTGGTGGTATCTCATGGTTTTAATTAGCTTTTCCCTAATGACTTAACGTGGTTGAACATCTATTCATGAACAAAATTGCCATCTGTATATCCTCTTTTGTGAAGTGTGTGTTCAAGTCTTTTGCCCTTTTTTAATTTATTTGCTGTCATTGCTAAGTTGTAAGAGTTTTTTTTTTTTTTTTTTTTTTAATATGTTCTGGATACAAGTCATTTGGTTTTTCTCCTAGTGTGTAGCTTCTCTTTGTTACTGTGTCTGCAGAACAAAAGTTTTTAGTTTCAGTAGAGTCCAGTTTAGCATTTTTCTTTTATAAATTATGCTTTTGGTATCATTTGCTTAAAATTATCAGATGACATCATCTTCTTACATTTTATTGTAATACAACCTTTTTCTTTGGACTACTATGGTGCATTGGAAATGATATGATACAGCTAGGTATTTTCTCCTAAACCAAAAGTTAATATTAAATGTTAATCAGTGGCACTAAAAACTCAGGACTCTTCTCACTCACAAGTGGGAGTTGAACATTGAGAACACGTGGACACAGAGATGACAACAACACATACCAGGGCCTGTTGGGGGCTGGGAGGTGAGGGGAGGGAACTTAGAGGATGAGTCAATAGGTGCAGCAAACCACCATGGCACACATAAACCTGTGTAACAAACCTGCACATTCTGCACATGGATCCTGTGGGTGTTTTTTTGTTTGTTTTTTAGAAGAAAAAAGCAGGACTCAGAATTGCATAAGTGCTATTATTACAACAATATAAAAACATGTTCATGTTGAAGAAGTTCTGCAAAGGGAAGAAACAGAAATGGCTAGTGTGGGAGCCAGTGGTTTCCTAGTCCTGGATGGTGTATCAGAATCACCTGGGTAGATACTTTAAAATTAGGGTTGTCTTTTGATCTTGGGTGGCCCCCCCCAAGTGTTTCTTTTTCTTTCTTCTTTCTTTCTTTTTTCTTTCTTCTTCCTCCTTCCTCTCCCTTTTTTTAAAAAAAAATATAAAGTTTATTTTTATAAAAAATATAAACTTTGGTTTTTTGAGCAATTTTAGATTTACACCAAAATTGAGTGGAGAAACTGGACACAGTGTAATCCTAGCACCTTGGGAGACCGAGGCGGGTGGATCACTTGAGGTCAGGAGTTCAGGACCAGCCTGGCTAACAAGGTGAAACTGTGTCTCTGCTAAAAATACAAAAATTAACCAGGTGTGGTGGCGCACATCTGTAATCCCATCTACTAGTGAGGCTGAGCCAGGAGAATGGCTTGAACCTGGGAAGCAGAGGATGCAGTGAGCCGAGATTGCGCCACTGGACTCCAGCCTGGGCAACAGAGCGAGACTCTGTCTAAAAAAAAAAAAAAAACAAAAGTGATGGACGGAAGATACTAAGATTTCCCATATACACCCCTACCCCAACATATGCACAGCCTCCCCCCATTGTGCACATCCCACATTTATTACAGTTGATGAACCTACGTTGACAGGTCATCATCACTCCATAAAGTCCATAGTTTAGATGAGGGCTCACTTTTGTAATGAACTCAGTCTATGCGATTGGACATACATTCACTAGTATAGTATTATACAGAATAGTTTCACTGCCCTGCGAATCCTGTGCTCTGCCTACTTATATACCTATTTTTTTTGCTGTCTCCTTAGTTTTGCCTTTTCCAGCATGTCATATAGTTGGATCATACAGTATACACCCTTTTCCGGTTAGCTGCTTTAACTTTGTAATAGCACTTAAGTTACCTCCATGTCTCTTCATGGCTTAATAGCTCATTTCTTTTTAGTGCTGAGTACCATTCCATTTTCTAAATACAGTAAAATTTATTAATCCATTCATCTGCAGAGGAACGTCTTGGTTTCTTCCAAGTTTTGGCAATTATGAATAAAGTTGCTTTAAACACTTGTGTGTGGGTTTTTGTGTGGACATAAGTTTTCACCTCATTTAAGCAAATACTCAGGAGTGTGATTGCCAGATTATATGGTAAGAGTATGTCTAGTTTTGTTAGAAACTGCCAAACTGCCTTCCACAGTGACTCTACCATTTTGCATTCCTACTGGCAGTGCATGAGATATTCTGCTGCTGTACGTCCTTGCTAGCATTTGGTGTTGCCAGTGTTTTGGCCATTCTCAAAGGTATGTAATGGTATCAGATTGATGTCTTAATTTGCAGTATCCTAGCGACATATGATCTTCTCAAATGCTTACTTGCCATCTGTATATCTTCTTTGGTTTTAAAAATTGAGTTACTTTCTAAGTTTTAAGAATTCTTTATATATTTTGGATAATAGTTCTTTATTAGATTTGTCTTTTGCAAATACTTTCTCCCAGTCTGTGGCTTGTTTTCTCATTCTCTTCTCTGAAGTCTTACTTATTTTTAGAGGTAGGGTCTTGCTGTGTTGCCCAGGCTTGCCTCAAACTCCTGGGATCAAACAATCCTACCCCCTCAGCCTCGTGAGTAAATGAGCCCACAGATGCACTACTGCATCATATTTTAATCTGTTTGTAAAAGCTCTTGGGTGACTCTAATTCTCTGCCTGATTTGTGATCCACTGTTTTGAGCTTTCTCTTTCTTCCTTTGCAAAGCTAGTGCCAGGCACAGCCATCAGTTCTCCATCACTCATACTTCATTTCATCTTTTTTGTCACAGCTGGTCCCATCCTGCTCTCAATTTCTCTAGTGTTGCTACTTCTTCTTCCATGTCTCTCGCTTCAAATTTCAACTCTTCATCTGTGTAACTTCATTATAGGTTTTCTTTAATTATCTGTTCATACTTAATCCATAGGCTCTTTTGGTTCTGGTACCACCTGTATAGCAGGGTTCCCTCCCATTTGCCTTGCTGGTGCAGAAAGTAGGTAATTGTGTTAGGCCATGAGATTAACAATGTTACCCTGGGAGGGGTATTTCCATCATATTTCCCATGCTTGCTTGCTTGCTTTTTCAATCTTTTATAAGATGTTAATAATTTGTAAAATAAAGATCTTTTTTTCACTTACTGTGTAGTTTATGTGCCAACTTAACCGTCTTTTTAAAAGCTTATTTTAATCTTCATAATCTTCATCTCATTCCTACCATTTTATTGTGTATGTTTGAATAAATATCTGTTCACTTTCAACTAATTTTCCACAGAAATGTTAGAGGAAAAATTTTTTGTTCATAGTATAGTCTGAATAAGAAGACCTTGGCAGTAGTATATCTAAGGCATTCATTTTATTTCTTTTAGTCATGAGTTTGTGTGTGTGCATAATTGAAAAATAAACATAAAATTAGCTCTTAATTGCAGCTATTTTCTGCTAGTAAAATTCACTGTTATTGGTCAGGATAATTTTTTGAGGTATGATGCAAATAAGGCAGTTATTTATGACACAGTGTACTAGTAGATCACATTTTATTTTGCTGAAAGGCAGGTATAAATATAAATGAGAAATATGTAAATACTCGATATATTTTATCATAAAATGTACAAATCAGTGATTTTAAAGAACATGCCTTATTTTATAACGTTAACTTTTTATTTAATTGGACAGTTTTTCATTCATTCAACAAATATGCAGGCACATTTATGTGTTCCAAATTCAGGGTGATTTTAATGTAGTTAACATTTAAGTTAATTTTATAATGTAGCAGTATGTAGAAGTTCATATAAGTCCTTTAAGAATAATTAATGGACTTGATAATCTGATGTTTCAAATACTTTTTTTTTGTATGTAGTATAGATTGCTCTTGCATTGTCATGATTTTAATTTAATTGCTACTCTTCGGTAAAGGAATACAAAGCTTGGTGTAAAATTTTGAAAATAAGCACGTTTTCAACTTGCTGGGTTTTTGTGGGGGAGATTTGCATCTGACAAGTGCTAGATTTAATGAGTTGAAACAAGTGATACATTATTCATTTTGTATAAGTATTTCTATTAACTAACGATATAGTTAAAATTTTCGGAATAATTTCTGGATGATGTAACTTGAAGTCATGGAGCTTAGTCTTGTGAACAAAAGATTAAATATATGATACAATTCTAAATTATGTGGTATAGGCCTAGTGATTTTTATACTGTACATTTAGTAGACTAGATGTATTGTCTCATCATTAAATCTAATAACCTCATTTTCCTCAATATGTAGGAAAAGATTCTGTTTTCTTAGTTTGAACTTATTCTTCCACAGTGTGTTGTGTGTATTTTGTTTGGCACTTGTAGCCACTTGTTCATATTAGATCTGATAACAGAATGGTGTTTTATTTTTGTGTATTTATAATTGTTTCAGAGGTGTCTTTATATCTCAACATACATTAAGTAGTTGATGTTTCTCAGAAAGCACCATAACTTCAGCTTTTTCCTAATCTGAAAAAGTGTAACCACTATTAAAAATTCTCTATGGGAAAGGATATTTGGAGATAAAATAGTTTTGTTTAGGCTAGAGTTATTGAGAGTTTTTTGAGCTGGTTTATGGAAGGTTGGTTGGATTTGAATAACTGTAGAAGTTGGCAGTATAGTCCCAAAGTGTTTCAGGAACTTAGAGACAAACACACGATGACTTTGTGATAAAACGAGAACCAGAGTCTGGATTCTGTTTCTGAGTGAAATGGTCTTTCTTCTGTGCAGCTAGCATAACAGGAAGGAGTAGTGGTCAATAACATTTTATCAGGATGGTACTAAGCTTGTGGACTGTGGAAAGGAGTTCTTGAAGTCTTGAGTAGTCTTTATCAGGGTTGGATTAGAAAGACATTTCAGACTCAAAGGAACTTTTATGTGCAAAAGCAGATATCCTGAAAGAGCTTACGTTGGAGGTGAATCATGGCATTGGAGGGCAGAGATATGAAATAAATGGTATTACATATACCAAGCACTATTCTAGGTGTGGGATATACACATGGAAAAGACAGAAATCCTGCCACCATGGAGACATTTACAGTTTAGTGGAAGAAACAATAAACAAATAAATTGTAATATTGTAGGTAATGATGAATACTATGACAGGAAACAAATTGTATAGTGAAGAAGTAGAGCTAGGGGTTCTTTGAAATAATTGGTTGGGAAAGACCTTTCCAGAGACGAAATTTGAGCAAAATAAAGTGAGTGGGACGAGCCATGTGAATTGAGGCAGAAGGAATGGCAGAGCACAGTTGCTGTATTTAGTAAAGAGGCCATTGTAGCTGAAGTGTGCTAAGTAGTTTATTATAGAGTGTTTACTGAGTACTAAGCACTGTTTTAAGTGTATTACTAGTGTTAATTCAATTCTTACAACAATCCTACAAGAAGAGTGCTATTTCACATATAAGGAAACAGGCACAGAGATTAATTTATCCCAGGTCACCCAGTTTGTTAGGGAGCTGGGATTGGAGCCCAGGTAATTGACTCCAAAATCAGTGTTCTTAACCATTATTCAAAGTTGGGGAAGGGAAGGTGTAGTAGGAAATTTAGCAGTAGCATGGAGCCAGTCTTACAGGCCCTTATAACTTGCTATAAAAATATAGGATTTTACTCTGACAATGATGTTAAGTCATTGGAGGGTTGAGAAATACCTAGGAAGTTGATTTATGTTCTGGAGATCAGAAGAGAAGTCTATACTATACATATACATTTGATACTCATCTGTGTATGTAAGTTATAGCTTAAAATATTTCCAGTAGCCTATAACATTTCTTTGATTTAAAATTAAGGATTCCACTTCATTATTTTATTAAACAGATATGTGCATGCCTATATATATGAGTGTGTGGATCTGTGTGTGCAAACTAATGAACTCTTCTGTTACTAGGTGCGAGAAGATGTACTAAATTCATTGAATAACAACTTTCTTCAAACGCTAAATCAAGCTTGGAATGATCATCAAACAGCTATGGTGATGATTAGAGACATACTGATGTACATGGTAAGTAGAGCTTTTTTAATGTTTTCTTCCTTTAAGCAGTTAAGCATTTGAAGGCTGGGCCTGTAATCCCAGCACTTTGGGAGGCCAAGGTAGGCAGATCATTTAAGGTCAGGAGATTGAGACCAGCCTGGCCAGCCTGGCAAAACCGTGTCTCTACTAAAAATACAAAAATTAGGTGCGGTGGTGGGCACCTGTAATCCCGGCTACTTGGGAGGCTGAGGCAGGAGAGTTGCTTGAACCGGGGAGGTGGAGGTTGCAGTGAAGTGAGATCGTGCCACTGCACTCCCACCTGGGCAACAGAGGAAAAAAAGGAAATTAAACATTTCAAAACTCAATGACTTTCTGTCTAACTTATAGTACGTCTCAGTGTGGAAGGTGGTTTTTGGTTTTTAAATAGACAGCACTTTCTTTGTAAGGGCCAGCCTAAGCCCATGTGAATAAAAATCTTAATTGTTCACATAGTGAATGCTTAGAATGTGAAACTGAAAGGGAATGATTTAATTTTTTTCTTAGTATTTAGCACTTGTCAATGAAAAATATGGAAAAAACCTTATTAACATCTCTTCTTAAGAGTTGTTAAATGACAATACGAGAAACAAAAGCTAAATATTATCTTACAAGTTTTTACATCCTAAATTCTTTTTTTTTTTTTTTTTTTTTTTTTGAGATAGAGCTCACTCTGTTACCCAGGCTGGAGGTGCAGTGGCGCTACCTCTGCTCACTGCGAGCTCTGCCTGCCGGGTTCAGACCATTCTCCTGCCTCCGCCTCCCGAGTAGCTGGGACTACAGGCACCCACCACCACGCCCAGCTAATTTTTTTTGTATTTTTTAGTAGAAACAGGGTTTCACCATGTTAGCCAGGATGGTCTCGATCTCCTGATCTCGTGATCTGCCCACTTCAGCCTCCCAAAGTGCTGGGATTCAGGTGTGAGCCATCGCACCCAGCCCAAATCCTAAATTCTTACATCTTCAGTGAGAGAGGATATCATATTAATACAAGTATTTTTCCTGATAATCATACTCTCATAGCTGCCATCTATTTCTCTTAATAGTAAATTATTGCAGTGTACTATTGCGGCTAGTCTTGTTTAAGGATATTAGCTTCTCCACATGTATATTCCATTTTCACCGGCTGTTGCTGTATTTTATTTTTATCAGTCAAGAAAAAAAAAATCCTGCTCAGCAAGACCACTTGGAAAACACTGACTTTGATCTGAGCTGTTTAATAACTTTCAGAGAGATTAAATTATCAGTTAAAAAAATTTGGTATTATAGAATGACTCTAGATTCATTAAGTTTAATTATTGTGTCACTCCAAAATTAGCAAGTTAATGACTTGTTTTACTTCAGGGTTTATGTTTGTGTATTGGATGTAATTATTTTTTCCCAAGGTTTTGCCTTTTTATATTTTTATTTCTAGTTTTTTTTAATTTTAATGTAGTGATGAGAGCTTGTCCTAGTTTCTTTTACTTGGTAGAATAAAGCAATGTTTGGAAAGAATTTCCAATGAGAACAAACAACTGTAAAGTTTTTTGTTCTGCCCTGTGATTTCAGTCAGGCCTTTTACCCCTGGTTTTGTAAGGGCTTAGTGGCAAAGGGGTCAGGGAGAGGTCACTTCACTCTTAAGGGATTTGATAAAAGGTATAATAAATTATTTAGCTTTTCTGAGCATCATTTTTCTCATCCGGTTATAAATTAACCTTGTGTTATCATTTTGAAGTTAAATGAGATGGTATGAGACAACATGTATCATAATATCTGGCATATAAATTTGAAATAAGTTAACTTGTTGCTGTTTTCGAAGTTCTAGATATGGTGAGTCTTTAAATTGCATCCTAACTGTCTAACATTAAGATAAAAAACCACTTGTAATCTTACGGTTTATTCTGTTGACAAAAGAAGTATTTTAAAATTTTATACACATGCATACTCTGATGTTATTTTTAAAGTCTGTTTTGTTTTAGTCCTCTGCCTCCCTTTTTTTCTTTTTTCTTCTTCCTCTTTTTTTTTCTTTTTTTTTTTTTTGCAGTGAAATCTCAAATCTTGAATTCTGTGTCTACACATGGTCAAGAAGTTAATTATTTCATGCCTCAGGTTCCTTGTCTATAAAATGAAAATAATATGGGGTAGAGTAGCCATGAGGATTAAGCGAAACTATTCATGTAAAGCACTTGTAGGGCTTGGCCCATAGTAACATGCTCATTAGAGATTAACTGGTATTATTTCTTGTCCCTTCATCTTTTCATCAAACCCATTTGGTTGTACCACAGTGCTGCATGAACTGAAAATTCATACAGGGTAGATTGATGCCACTGTTTGTCGCATCAAAGACCTATGGTCAACCCTTCACACTGCCCAGCAGTTTCACTCTTTTTCGTTAGTCAGCTTGCTCCAGCAGTTATTTCTCTTCAGACCTCCAGCTCTGCCTTGGGTTCTCTCCCTTGTAGTAAATGATAACTGCCTTCTACTTCTCAGAGGAAAAGAGAAAGCATCAGGTAGGAACTATGCTTCTGTTTTGCCACTAAATCTAGAACTTTACTTGTATTTTCTCCCCTTTTATGTTTTTCTTTTTCCCTCTTTTAGTAGAGGGTGGTGTCCTCTTCTGTCAGAGGCCATGTTTCAACCTGTGCTATGGGTCAGTCCCCTTCTATCTTGTCATGAACCTTAAGTATTTTAGGGTTCTGCCTTTCATATTGGATCTTAACCAGCATTAAACATATTCAAGCCACTCACTCAATCCTCAGAATAGCCGGGCGCGGTGGCTCAAGCCTGTAATCCCAGCACTTTGGGAGGCCGAGACGGGCGGATCACGAGGTCAGGAGATCGAGACCATCCTGGCTAACACGGTGAAACCCCGTCTCTACTAAAAAATACAAAAAACTAGCCGGGCAAGGTGGCGGGCGCCTGTAGTCCCAGCTACTCGGGAGGCTGAGGCAGGAGAATGGCGTAAACCCGGGAGGCGGAGCTTGCAGTGAGCTGAGATCCGGCCACTGCACTCCAGCCTGGGC